>NW_026917190.1:0-25000 GCF_035046485.1 Aedes albopictus
AAGGGTAAACTCCAGATGATACGCTTGGTCAACGTTCAGGCACACCATTGTTAGTCTTCTTCGAATCCGTTGTCTGCCCGATTCATCCTGGATTCCTCGTCTTCTTGATGGCATTCGGTTGAATTACCAGATTCTTCGGTTGATAATCTGAACTGAAATATAAAATAATATTAACATCGTACGTCAAATAAGCTACATATTAGTGATACGTTCGCCACAGTTACATATTTTTAAAATATTATTTATATCGTACGATACATTTACCTGAATCCTACTGAAATAAAATATTAATTAGCAGTACATTGAAACACAAATACTACAAAACACAAAAAAACAGCATCAAACTTTGATCTTGGTATATTTAAAAATACGATAAATATCAAGATCAAAATTTGATTTGGTAGATCTTACACCGCAACGCACCATTCTAAGGTGATCTACCCACGTTACGGGTGACAAATTTCGTTCAAAATGGGTCCAAATTTCGCTCACTCTAAAAGACGTAGAATTCGCCTAAATATGTTAATTTTCAAAACGTAGAATGCTCGTACAATACCAATGAAACCATAGAGTGTAGATTAAATCGATGTTTGTGACGAAATATGAGCGAATATTTGCTGTTTCCCATGTTCGTCTCGGATGTTTACATTAAAATTTCCAAAATCTGTAGTTTTAAGGGTTATTATTTTCGACGTTTGTTTTGCTCTTTTATTCAAATCCTAATAAAACAATATATTGTTTACTATTTGAATCAAATGTTCACTAACCCATCAGTAAAGGTCAGTAATGTGAATTACTTTTTTTACATTTTTTTAATTGTAGCTTTTTACCTTTCTATTATGTGCCATTAATAGGCACATTCCTCGGGAGGTTAGTTCTAGTAAACTGTCGTCTTCCAAATTTGTGTTCTGACAATAAGGCTTACGGCAATAAGTTGCTTGAATGAAACTAGCGGCTGTAAGCTACTACCCCCAATGTTTGGGTAAATAAAATCATCCCGAGCTTACTTATTATTCCCACATTTATAAATTTGTTTTTTTTTACGTAGTTTATGCGCAGTCCCTAGCTAATTTTAAACCAATTAAAATAGTTATTAGAACTATTATTAATAATCGAATCATAGGATGGCTGTGTAGCCATTTGTGTACACATGAACTTCTAAAACAAAGTTATGAAAAAGAGTGCACGAAATTAGGCACCCATACAAATTGTGGGTTCCTAATTTCGCCAACAACAAAAATGTTGAAACAAAATAAGAAAATAACATTTTTAAGTAATTTTATTGCGTATTATAATAAAACATATTAAATTGAAATAATCAAACATAAATTGGAATATTTACCTTTGATAAAGATCGAAATATTTGTTCACTTCCGTGAGTGTTGATTTTCTCGTATCTCTAAATATGGCATCTGCTATTTGCATACATTTGCAATTTATTTTTCAAACTTTGACATAAATCAAATTTTTCATTTCTTTTTTTGTGAATTGTATTGAGATCAAATGCAGTTTTGAGGTTATTGCAAATTTTGGATGATTCCGCTGTTAATTAGATAATAATGCCCTCAGATGTCAGAAGTTAACGAAGTTTGGGCCCGCACGAAATTAGGGCACCCCACGGTACTATACAATCGACAATGGAATGAAACAGTAGTAGCTGTAGTCAAGATCAAGGTCGTTCAAGGCAACCTCTAGTTTGAACGCTTGTCACATATTTGAATTTATAACGGATTTACTTCCGATCTTCATTCATGCGCTTACGTACTTAAGAAAGGCTATTATTTATTCAGCGTCGTCCATGAACCACATACTTTTGAGAGTGGAAAATTCTGAATAAAGCCTACGTTCTATACAAGCATTTAAAGTTCAATGTAGGTCTTCGAATTGATTGATTGATTTAGCTATATTATAGAGACTTTCAGCCCTTGGCTGATTCGTCTGTCGTACCACATCAATGTGTAAAATTGGAAATTTTTAATTAGTAGTTTCGGGGCCATCCATGAAGTACGTCACGGTTCTAGGGGGAAGGGGGGGTTTGTAAAAGTGTTACAAGCAATGTATAAGGTATGGGAAAACCCCGTATGAGGGGGAGGGGGTTTGTCAAAAATTCAAATTTAGCGTGACGTAAACAAACAGCATCACTCACCTTCTTACATGCTCGCACGATCTTCTTCAGGTCGTACTCCGCTGACAGGCCCTGGACAGTGGTTAGTGTTTTGCGACCATTTCTCTGCTGGATTCTTATGTGCACGAGTCCGTCTTGTACATCATCATCAGCACCCTTTATTGCATCCGCAAATGGGTCTAGACGCGCGGTAGGTAGAAGAGAAGAAAAACAAAGAATGATTAATAATGTGATGAAATGCATTGAAGTGCACTGAGTGAACAACAAAGAACTCTGTATGTATTCGATTGCACCGAATGAGCAATCACACACCAACTCATATAAGGTACACTACTATTCGGTGGTATACTACAAAAGTCCGTTATTCAATCAGTCGGGGTAGTTGTAGTAAACGTTCAAGTGGGGACTGCTGTTAAATGACTGCGCGTTGCGGTTGATTCAAGCTGACTCACGATCACGACAGGCAGGGTCGGCTGCCTATACAATAAATAACAAGAAGCAAGAAGCTGCCGCCGCTTTTGCGTCTTAGTTTGGTGGAATTTCACAAACTGTGCAAGGCAGACGACGATGTATAGAGTGAATCGAGTGGTGGAGTGGAATACGCTAAATTGCGTTACGCACATGAGCTAATGCGAAATTGATTGGACGGGGACAGTCTATTGCACCCTAGGTTCATCAAGTGTATCGGTATAAATTCAAAGCAAGCAATAGTTGAATCAACAACCTTTTTAGGAACTCGTCTATCCGTGATAACCAAAAATTTAGTAATACAGTAATTTTTATAATTAATAACTGGTTATTTTTGAAGGCAAATTACTATATCGCATTTAACAGGGGTTCTCAAATAATTTAAGATTGTGACCTACTGAAACGAGCCCATCCCAAGTAACATTTGAAGTTTTGTTCGGCTCTATAAGAGATCTTCATGACCAATTTTATAAAACTCGCAATAAAACTAATTTATACTTCAAAACCTCTTGATAACCTCTTTAAGAGCATCTTCCGGCGAAGTGGACCACTCTCGGAGAGGTTTTGCAAATCGTATTAAGAGTTTTGTTTTAAAACCTAGTTGATTTTTTTTCCATTCTTGAAAAGAGGTTATATATGATGGTTGTTGTTGTTTTTTTTTTTCAGCGAAAATTATGACAGCTCCAGATGCCGAGAAGCTTCTTCGATGGCACGTAAAGTTCAGGAGGAAACATCATTCATAGGTAGAAAGCGATCGTTTCAAAATAAAATTTTAGTAGTTATTGTGTTGATAAGCTTATGCACATTCAATTTTACCGTGAATATTGGGGTTGCAGAAACATAAAATTAATGCGCTTCGAAAATGGTGAATATTATCAACTTGGAATAAAATAAATCAATTAACCAATTTAGTAAAACTGTCGCGAATCACAAGAAAACTAAGCTGAGAAAGTTATTTGTGTCAGCATGTTATGGAAATGGCGGCACATTATCAATTCATTGCTTGTTTGAGCAAAAACAACTATTTTCCATTCACGTCAGCTAATTCTTCAATATGGCGACGACCATGATTAGCGAAAATAAAGGAATTGTTACTTAGGATCTAATAAATACAATCAAGTCTACCTCGTTTGGCATAATGACCGTTTGGTGTAACAATAAATGAAATAACATTTTAATGTATAATTTTCCGCAAAAATATACCATGTCGCTATCAAGCATTGCTTCGAACATATAAAAAAAATCATGCGTATCGTCAATTTGACCTGAAAATGATCATAGGTATCGTAATCCAGGGTAACATTGATCAGAATTTTCGATCTTTCTTAAATAATTCTCTTGTTAAAGCAAACGTTACATGTTTTATATTTTTAAAACAAGTACAGACCCTCTGAATATGTGTTAAGCTACCGGAAAAAGGATTGTAAAACTTTAAAATATGTTTAAATTTAATTTTTGATTTTGTTGATTTGGGGTTCGTTTGTGTTGAAAATATCCTTACTTACTAAATTCGGGGCCGCTGATTTCGAATATGTTGCCCAAATTCTTACAAGTTTTGTACTTTTTGAGTTATTTTAGGATTAAAATCTTCCAAACCGCGAATAACGCCTAAAGGTAGGCAATGATTTAAGCAATTGATAGTCTATTTTCAATAAATCATATATTTCATGCAAAAAGAGTGTTTTCATAAAAAAGTTCGTTTATTAAATCCAACTCTAGGATTATCATATTGAAGTAATACAGTGATTTTTAATCTCATATTGTAGTATTCACGCCAAGCATGAATGTTTGACAATGTATCTCATTTCGTTAAGGAACACAGTTATGAAAAAATCGATTCATTTCAATGTTTATGAAATTCAATTTTCATTAATTGCATGTCATTTAATAGCTCAATGATAGCAGATTACTATATACCATTCGATAGCTGAAACTGATCAATGTAAAATGCTTGTTTGAACATTTCATGAGGCCGGTCAAGCCGATCAATGTTACCCCGCTGATCAATGATACCCCGTTTTACGGTAACAGCCTTTCCGATCGCTCCCTTATTCTGTTATTCAACATGCAATCTCTCGCTTCCGATCCAAACTGCGAACGAACAGCAACGAATAACAACATCAAGCGAATAGGGCACTGCAAGCCGCGGTTGCTATGATAAGGAGGTCCTTCTGGGATTCCTAAAAGAAATACTTCGCAATTTCCCTACAAATTTGTTTTAGGACTCTTCCAAGAGTTTCACGTTGAAATTCTGGGGTTCTTCCAGGAGATTCTTCTCAGATTTCGTCTGTAATTCCTTCAAGAGCTCTTGCTGGGATTCCTCCAGAAGCTACTTCCAAGATTCTTCCAGAGCTTTTTGATCCTCCTTTGGCATTAGGGTCACTTTTTACCCAAACCGTACACTACGTCGGCGAGCTGTTCCCAACGTGATGCAAAAGGAAGGTTAAGGAATACCTTCTGAGATTACTCCAGAAATTCCTAGATTTCTTCATCCTCCAGGAATTCCATCCTAGATACTCCTAATAGTTTCTTTTAGAATATCTTCAGAAGTTTTTTTTTTACTTCCAGAAGGTATTGCTGGGAATTCTATCAATTTTACACGGGATTCCTCAGGGAGTTCTCTCGGGGACTGCTTAAGGAATTTGTTCCGAGATACCTTCAGAAACTCCTTCCAAAATTAGGTCAAGGTTTCCTTCCAGGAATCATACGCGAGATTCCTGTCGGAGTTCCTTCTGAGATCCTTCCAGGCATCATAAGCAGGATTTGTACCGGAGTTCCTTCTGGGATTTCTTCAAAAATTCTTGCTGAGATCCTTCCAGGAATCTCACAAAAACTTTCCTCCAGAAACTTCTTCGGAATTTTTGCCAGAGTTCCTTCCGGGATTCCTTCAGAAACTTCTTAAATTGATTTAAGATTTTTCTCTGAGATTCCTACAGTAATTCCACCGGGAACTTCTTCCAGGATTTCTCCAAGAGCCTCTTACGTGATTCCTCCAGGAACTACTTCCAGGATTCTATCAGGGATTCTTCGGATTTTTTTCTGTGCTTTTGTCAGGTATTGCTTCTAGAATTCTTTAGGAACTCCTTCCTGGATTTCTTCGGGAACTTCTTCCGGAATTCCTCTTGGAACTCATTTCGGGAAGTTCTTCTGGAATTATTGCTCGAATAGGAATTCGAGCCTGAATTTGTGGCCTGAATATAAAATTTAACTTAAAGCTGTGATCAACATGCCTACCATGAATGAACAAAAGTATTTTGTGAGTCATCTGATGTACAGTAGCGTTGATGAGAGGCGATTTTTTGAAAGACAGTATTCCCACCGAGTTTTAATACACATCTAAAAAGTCGTGAAAAAAGTGAACTGTAATAGCAGAGGATGTGTTCTTCTTCTTTATGGCTCTACGTCCCCACTGGAACTTGACCTGCCTCACTTCAACATAGTGTTCTTTGAGCACTTCCACAGTTATTAATTGAAGGGCATTCTTTGCATGAAGTTGTATATTTTGCGGCAAGGACAATGATACACTATGCCCAGGGAGTCGAGAAAACTTTCCCGACGGGAACGGGAATCGAACCCGCCGTCTCCGGATTGGCGATCCATAGCCTTAACCACTAGACTAACTGGAGACCCCAGAGGATGTGTTCTGATGTTTATTTCTCCTCCTCACAATAATTTGAGGTTTGGATTGCTCCGATCTTTTGTAGATGGTATCTGCAGGGTCAGTAGTGGCCAGTTATTAGACTGGTGTAGATATTGAAATCCCTTTTGTTGAGACCTCTAACCGTTGTTGGGGTTTCTTGGGGTTTATCGTGACGAGCTTTTTGGATTGGCTCCTATGGAGAAGTGCATTCTAGTTTGACTTGATTTGACTGACCATTTATTTGTCCAGTTCCATTTTCAAGTCTAAATAATAAAGACAGAAAAATAAAGCTTAGATCGTCTCTGTTTTTACAAAATCTATGAATTTCAACAAAATCGCACGAGTTTAACTTTGCAAAATGATCTGTTCAGTATAACTTATTTTATTTAAAATTGAGATGTCTTAGAGCCATGTTTTTAAAATAGTTTGGGTCCAAATGCCGGATATTACACTATATCATAGAAATGAGCCTATAGATACAGAACAAACAATCTACAACTGAAACTCTGCGATATCTCAGCAGAAATTTTTATCCTTTTTTCGAGTTTGGTGAGAAAATGATTTCAGGGAAATATTGCGACATTTGCACCCATTTAGACTCAATCCCAATTCATTATTATCACAGTCGAATTTCGCACACGACTTCGCAGTGGCTAGCGTACAGAAGTTCGGTTGAGTTCATGACAGAGGCTTCGCATACACAACAGGTAAACAAAATAAGTTTGGTTAGTGTGAAATATCGCTGGATGATGGATTCTCAAATTATCGCAGTAGTCTAAACATTAACAAGAAACCCAATACCATATCGAAAAATAGTACAGATACCACTTAGAGCAACATTAACGGCGGCTACTATTCGAGTAACCCACGCAGCGCTACCATTTTGACTTAACCACCCTTTTCCACACCGGTAGCAATCAAATCAGTCACCTTGATTCGTATCGGGAGGGCTGTCATATTCCCATATAATTTTTAGCAGCGCAACTGTCCCGCTACTATATTTGGTCACCCACCCATAGCGCTACTATTTTGCGAGCGCATCCAGCAGCGACCGGTAAAGTTTGCTGCAATGATGGAGGGCTGCCAAACGGGGTATAGAAGCGCACCGTTAAAGGTGCTCTTATCTCTTCATATTGTTTTCCTGTGAAGCCATAAGATCGTTTCAATGAAATTGCGCGACCCTTTCTTCGCAAAAAAAAAAAAATGTGAATCTGCAGTCATTCAATATAAAAAACTTTCGACTTTTTGGAGAAGTTGTGATTTTCAATTTAGTTTGGCAATCTAATTAGTTACAAACAGTAACTAAATAGAAGCTGCAAAAGATAACGTTTGACAGAAGTTGCGAAAGAAATAAGATTGAGAGAAATTTGAATCAGCTTTGAAATAAATTACAACATGGTAGGTATATTTGCTGGAACGCAACTGCGACGCGATTTTAAATTGTTCAAAGCCATACAGACAGGGATGAGAACACTCACTTGCAAAGAGTTACACTCACTTGCTATTTTCTCAGTTCAGAAGCGTGCAATCAACAAACGATGCATGGACGACTTTTGGCTTGTGGTTTTGTCTAAAAGTTTGTCGAATAGAGCAGGGGTCGCTCACGCATTTCAAAGTCGTGACAGAGCTGTAAAAGCGACTCTCCACGAGGTGAGTGTAATTTACATTCACCTCGTGGAAAGTTTCCTTCGCAGCTCCCTCACGACTTCGATATTCGTGTGCGACTCCTACTCTATTTTGCAAACTTTTAGACAAAACCACAAGACAAAAGTCGTCCATACTTCGTTTTTTGATTGCGTGCTTTTGAGCTGAGAAAACAGCAAGTGAGTGTAACTCTTTGCAAGAGAGTGTTCCCATTCTTGCATACAGATACAGCCACGCATTCGCGAAATGCGCGACTAAATTCAGACAAATCCGCGAAAATCGCGACCAAAAATGATGGATCCGCGAAATCCGCGTCGTGGCACATAAATCCGCGAAAACCGCGACTGTTGTAACGGCCCTGTACATTGTCATATCCAAGGATGGGAACACTCACTTGCAAAGAGTTACACTCACTTGCAGTTTTCTCAACTCAGAAGCGTGCAATCAAGAAACGATGTATGGATGACTTTTACCTTGTGATTTCGTCTAAAACTTTGCTGAATAGAGCAAGGGTCGCACACGCATACCGAAGTCGTGAGGAAGCTGCGAAGGCAACTCTCCACGAGGTGAATGTAAATTACACTCACCTCGAGGAGAGTCGCTTTCACATCCTTGACCTTGGGATTCGTGTGCGACCCCTACTCTATTCGGCAAAGTTTTGGCAAAATCACAAGGCAAAAGTTGTCCATACATCGTTTCTTGATTGCACGCTTCTGAGCTGAGAAAATAGCAAGTGCATGTAACTGGTTGCAAGCGAGTGTTCCCATCCCTGGTCATATCGTAATGATTAAGCGTCATGACGGAAACTTCCGTATTGTTTTGAAATTTAATTTTTCACCTGGTCCAAGCAAATTTGGACTAGTCGTTGTATTTAACACATAAAGAGGATATAATCATAATTTAAAGGATTCAAGCAATAACAAAATCCATCAATTTGTAAGTAATTGCCTTGTTTAACCCTTTATAAGGCCGAGAAAACTAGAAGAGTTGTCAACGCATACTATTATGGAAATGATTATATAAATGATTGCATGTACGAAACAATTTTTGTTTGAAAAAAAGTTTCAAAAATCTAGGTGGCAATATTCTTGCCACTGCCCGTTTAGGGTACTTTTCTTTATTTGACTTCGACAAAAAGCAGGAAAAGAGATTTTAGAGTGAATTAGGGCTTAACCCATAATATAAACTGTGTGGTTCAGCTCATGTCAACCCATCATTTGATTATTTCTTAAAATATTTACCAAATCGATAGTTTTACAATAAGTTTGAGCTAATTTTCTTCACACGGTCAAATTTTGCCATTTTTGAGACTACAAATGGCTTCCAAATTGTTGTTCAAGCTTTGTTTATTACCAAAAAAATACCAGGCGTTGTTTAGTAATTCCAATTTTGAGTAAACCAAAAAAAAGTTCGAAATAAATTGTTATTAAACAGAAAAAAATACAAACAGTAGGTGGCAATATAGTTGTCATGATCGAAAAATGAGCAAATATTGTTACAAATTGCTAAATAACCATAACATTTTTACAGAGAATTCTCACCTCAAGCAGCTGTTCCAATTCCAAAGAAGAATTCTAAAGCTCAAAGAACTGCTTTCTTCATTGGACAACTAAAGGTGATATTCTGATTAACATTTATTGGCTTTTTTCGGTGACTTCAATACTACTCAAAGGAAGAGTATGAAAGTAATACTCTCTCGAACTGTTAAAATGACTATGACGAAGTCATGCGGTTATTAGAGTAAATAGAGGTGATATAATCAATATAACAGCATTTCTAGTGCCCACCGATAGATTCGAACACATCTTATCTTAATAATAATAGTTGCTCAAAGATGTTGAACTAGCTCTGGCAAACCACCAGTGGGACGCAACTCAGAGTTTGGGAAACGCTTGGCTTGGTACACGGCAAGTATGTAATGCGTAGTTTCAATCTTTTGGATAATGTAAAAATAGATGGTTCCAGAGTATAGAAGGGACAACCTACTGGATCCTAATTTTGGTTCGAAGTTGATAATAGCATGGAACACACTTGATACGTGGCTGTCATTATCGACCTGAGCGAAGTGCTATTAAAAGATCCCATTCCAAATTAAAGTGCAAAACTTTCATCCCGTTATCCTTGCTACCCACACCTTCACACCAATACAATCGCCCCAACACCTCGCCATCGTCACACGACTCTAGGCCAGGCAAGGCAGGCAAGCCATACGGTGCTGTGGTGTGGAATGGTATTGGTTTGCGGAAGGCGACTCATCAAGGTAGTCGATTGAAGAGAAAGTAGATAGCCAGCAGGTAGTGGAATCCACTAAACAGGAAACCCAGGAAATGGAATGCGTCATCGCAACGTACTTTTCCATCACTCTGCTGCACCATGATGTTCCTCCATCAGATAAGCTGATGGAAGTTGACCCAAAAATACACCATTCGATCGAGGCGCACAATCTCGTTCATTCGTGGCCAGAAGCAATCAATATCACTGCACCCCTCAAGGCGAAATGCATTCTATTTGAACACGGATGCATGATTCACTTGGTCCACTACACGGAGCTACTAAAGACGACGAAGATCCAATCTTTCTGGAAATAGCAATCTATCATTCGTCTTGATGCCCCATCATCAAATCAATCGAATAAAAAGCATTCACATTCTTCGCTAACGTGACCGTGCTGCTGCTGTGGGTAGGAAACGCAGTCAGCATTTCAATTACCCCCGCACACAGGCAGCGGCCATCTTGGAATATCGCGAGACACACGAATCCGCACTACCGCGACCGACCGAACAGCAGCCATTCAAAGGAATTTCCCACACCGAATCCCGTTCCGGGGAAAAAGTACTTACCGAATGTATTTAGATTCTGGATGGACATACGATAAACAAAATTTACACGGAGAAGAAAAGTAAGCTCTGCCTTCGATGGGCGCGCGCTGGGAAAACTTGGATTCCGCTTTTTTTCTGATCACTCACTCACAGTGGCGTGGAAACGAGGGCTGGCTGATGCTTTTACTTCCCTGTGTGAAGTTTTCTTCCTTTGCTTTTTGCTTTTGTTCGCACTTGTGATTTCAATCACACACACTACGCGTGGCTTCTTGCTGGCTTGCCTGACCGATGTTGAATGAAACGGGCCCGCTTCGGCTTGGGGAGTTCGTTCGTCGTCCGCCGTCGTGTGCTGGCTCGTGGGTGCGGATTGACGTTTATGTCAATTCTAGTACTGCAGTGCGAAATGTCAAAACTCAGCGGAAACACGGAGAATAAAATAGCGGAAAAATAATTCTCGGATAACATTTGAAAAGTGTCTATTTATCAAGGGGTTTCCAACTAACCCAAATTATTATACCCTTTTCTATGGAAAAACTTTCTCCGATGTAATATTTTAAAACCTTCTGCAATTGAAAATAATATAGATTGAATACTTGTTCGGGTGATGAACCAACCTTTTGTAGCAGCCGTGTTTGCCTTAGTAGCAGCTCAAACTGCAATTAAACTTGTTACATCCTGGAGTTCGGGGTGGCCGAGACACATTGCAGTGTAATGAAACTCCAGGTGTAAACGAATAAACAAATTAAAATGTAACTTTATTAACATAAAAGATTACATGACTATGACGCGACACGTACATGGTAGGACGACTACAATACTTCTAATTCTAATCTCCGCTTTTGTGCATCAACCGATCGCATATTGAAATGCTATCGGCGAGCAAGCAGAGCGGCGAGAGTTGAGAGATGTTCAGTGGTTCTCAACATCTCCCCCTCTGAATGGTTGACGATGTTTCCATGGCAGCGGTCTTCGGACGTGGGAAGAGCGGTGATGGTGGACAGTGTTTATAGCATGGTCAGGGATCATATTGACGAGAACAGCTGATCGATGATCGGAGCTTGATCCTGGTTCCACCATGGTTGACTATCCACACGAAAACATCACTGAATACCGATACACGTCCACTTGTTGAATCCATCGGATGCCCTGGGATGCCCATTCCGGTCCAGGAAATGTTGGACAAACTTTGGATTACCCTGATGATAACTGGTGATATATTCCACTGCTGAGACATCAAATTCCTGGATGACACTTTTGGTGTTGATCGGTTCGAAAATAATTATTGCCTCCCGACGTGATCCGACGTTGTACGAATTGGACACCTCTGCCGTATATTCGCTCTGTTGTGTGTGTTCGAGTTCGTTTTCTTCACTGCCGCCGGGGGCTATAGGTACGGCGATAGGCGTTTTTGATTGTTGTTTCTGCTGCTGCTGCTGTTCATCACACTGAGTCGTCGTTACCGTCGCCGGCGCGGGAACAATCAGCTGGTTCATTGAAGACTTCTGCTGATGTCGCTCGTTTATTGCCGTAGTAGCGAGCGACGACGTTTGGATATGGAGCTTGATACGATGTTCCTTGCAGTTGCGTGATGATCGGGGACGACTGTTGCTGGTTGTGTGCTTGTTGTCGGGTACTCCAATACATCGAAAACCAATGGAATTGCTGATTTATTAATTCCATGGTATGTTGGTACTGAAGCTGCAGCAGCTGTTGCATACCTTCGAAGTACCTTTCACTAGCTTCTCGCATCTGCTCCGACTGCTTCTGACCGAGTGAAAACTGGACGGTAGAAGGTGGCAGTGGTGTTTGTTGTACCACTACTGGCTGCGCATAACACAATGGCGGATTGCTGAATGGCTCATTGAATTCAGCTGGCCGTTGATGCGAGTGACTGTACTGATTTTGATAGATGTTATGGTGCTGTAGAGGATGAATTTCCACGGGTTGATGTGATGACGATGATGAGAATGATGGAGTGTTTTGGTTCTGGTGTATTGATTGCAGAACCGGCGAGTGTAGCCACTGACCCACTTGATGCTGATGCAGGTTCTGTCCAGCCGATGACACTGAAGGCTGGCGCTGGGCTTGATCACTCCTCGTGAAGTCCATTGTGTCGTCCATCTTCTCTCCGCGGAAAAATGATCGCGTCGCGGCTCCTCACTGCACGCACGGTTACGAATTACTCGTCGCCACTGTTACATCCTGGAGTTCGGGGTGGCCGAGACACATTGAAGTGTAATGAAACTCCAGGTGTAAACGAATAAACAAATTAAAATGTAACTTTATTAACATAAAAGATTACATGAATATGACGCGACACGTACATGGTAGGACGACTACAATACTTCTAATTCTAATCTCCGCTTTTATGCATCAACCGATCGCATATTGAAATGCTATCGGCGAGCAAGCAGAGCGGCGAGAGTTGAGAGATGTTCAGTGGTTCTCAACAAAACTTTATTTCACTTTTACTTATTTTAACAAATTCAATGGGACTTACAATATTTGGTTTTACATTCCTCTTTCTCAAACTCTTACAGCTTCCTTTTCAGCTCACCGCCGCCGGTATTGCTCCTCCAACAAACTCCTAAACAATATCCAAATACGGGAATGAATTCATCTAGCGCACAACATAATTCACTACTTACTTCCGAAACATATATTACAACGCTAAATTCAATTCTTCGCAAACCTACTCTTGACAATTTTCACTATAAAATCCTTTATTGGATTCCTAAACTTTTTGATTTTAATATTCTATCTCGCTACTGTTTCTCCTTGTTTTTGTTTTCAATAAGCAACATACACACCGATGCATTCGATCAGTTGATAAAATACTACCACTCGAATTCTGACTGCCAGTTAATGCGGTCGTGCTGTTCTACGGAGTGCGGCGTCACAACAATACTGATGTTTTGAGGAAAGAAACTCGATGACATTTAGTTTTTAAAATCTACTGGCTAAAGCTACACACTTATTTTAGAGTCCCTTGTTCGGCTCGAGTTCGGCTGTTCTATTTTCGGTAAAAGTTCGGATTACCGAAGCTCAGCACAGTTTTACCGAAGTACAGTTATTTTTTACCGAACGTTTAGTAAACGTTACCGATGATTCGGTAGACTTTACCGAACGTTCGGTAATTTTTTGCGGAACTTCGGTAATTTTTTGCTGAACATTCGGTAATCTGAACTTTTACCGAAAATAGAACAGCTGAATACGGTACTTTATTTTAAGTGTGTAAGTTTCCTGTTGCCAAGCAGAGCTCGAAGTAGAGCCAGCGGCGTCATGGTCGCAATTTTTTCCGCAGTCAAGTTCGCAGATTGTGAACAATCCTCGGTACTCACTTTTCGTAATTTATGTTTAGTCCCTTACTGTCAGAGCTGTCAGATCAGTGTAACACGCTAAATAAAATTTACACAAAAGGCAATTTACACGGAAAAAAATACACGGTTATGAATATTTATTGGGTACCGGACTGGTCACCGAAAATTTGATCGTTTTCTTTGGTACATCGAGGTCTTGAAATTAGTCTATGGTAGAGCGCTCAAGTAAAATTTCACCTTTTTCCGTAAGTAATTTTGACATTTGTTTAACTGACAGCATTTTAACGAAACGATACTGTAAGAAGGATGTGAAGAAAATGACACCAGGTTGTTGTTCACGATTTGGACGATTTGGAGAGAAATTTCGTTCGTTTCCTCAGGGAATGTTATTGAAATTTAAATGTACTTTTCGCACGCGTGTAGGGAAATTGATTCAATTTTAAACTTTTGGGTGGGCTTCTGGGGAAAATCCAGATATGTAGTAAGATTCCAACGGAGTTGTGAAGCTTTCCAAGGAAAATACTGATTAGAGACATTGCGCTGGAATTCTGTGGGAACTTTTAATGGTACATATTACAGAGAGAACTAAGGTTAGATACTATTGCCCGTTGTGAAGATTTATAGATTCCGAGGCAAATAAATGATTAGGCTTATTTTCAGCGTAGGTGCGTTATAAATATATGTTTACAATGCAAAACTATCACCAAATGTGTACCTAACAGCACAACGTAAAATATTCACCAGGACGCGGTCTGGTTTTATATCTGTGGGCCCACGCAAGAAAAATCCACGCAACTAATTTTCGCGCAGGAGTCTAAACAGGTGGAATCTCCGCAATATTTAAAAATTCTGCAATTTTGGCGTTCGGACTACAATGGAAGGAATTCTGCTGGGACTCTGGCGGTTAATTTATGGATTTGTTGAAGAAATACCTACTAGGACAATGCTTCACGGGAAATTTAATAAAGATTCACGAAGGATTCTTTGTGATGAATCTTCTGGCATTCCGTACGAAGGTTTTTCTCTGGGATTTCGCATCCTTCCTCCAGCAACTTCTTCTGGGATTCCTCCAGAACCTCCTTCTAGATCTCCTCTAGGAGTTAATTTTTGGGTTCCTCCTATAGTTTCTTCTGGTATTACTCCAGGAAACTAGCCATTTTAAGATTACACCAAGAGAGGCATCAGTGAAATTTCTCTAATAATTCCTCCAAAGATTCCTCCAGAAATTCCTCCAGGTACCCATTCAGGGATGCCTCCAGAGATTCCTCCAGAAATTGCTCCAAAAATTCCTCCGGATATTCTTCCGGAATTCCTACGGAGGTCCAGGAATTCCTCCGAGGATTCTTTTAGGAATTCCTCCGAGGATTCCTCGGAAGAATCTCTGGGAGGGTTCCTGAAGGAATCTACGAAGAAAATCCTGGAGGAATCTCCAAAGAAATTACTGCAGGAATTGGGGGAATTCCAGGAGGAATCTCCGGAGGAATTCCTGAAGGAATCTCCGAAGTAATTCCTGGAGGAACCTCCGGAGAAATTTCTGGAGGAATCTCCGGATAAATTCCAGGAAGAATCCCCGGAGGTATTCCTTGAAGAGGAATTCCTGGAAGAATCTCTGGAGGCATTCCTGGAGGAATCTCCGGAGGAATTTCTGGAGGAATCTCCGGAGAAATTTCCGGAGAAATGTCTGGAAGAATTTCCGGAGGAATCTGCGAAAGAATTCCCGAAGGAATCTCCGGAGGATTTTTTGGAGGAATCTCCGGCGGAATTATTGGAGAAATCTCGAAAGGATTTTCTGCAGATTTACTCCAGAAAATGCTCTGATGATTGCTCCATAAATTCCTTCGGGGATTCCTCCAGAAATTCTGGAAGAATTGCACGGGAATTTCAGAGGAACTGCCGGAAAATTCCTGGTGGAATTATTGGTGAACTTCTGGTGGAATTCCCGAGGTAATTTTAGATGAGTTTGTGGGAAACTCCTAGAGGAATACTTGGAAACTCATTGGGGAATTTCTGCAGGATATCCCGGGGAACTCCTACAAGAATTCACGGGGAACTCCTGGGTATATTCCCGGCAAACACCTGAAGGAATTAACGGGAACTTCTGGAGGCATTCCCGGGGAACTCCCGGAAGTTTTATTGGGGGTTTCCTGGAAGAAGAACCTGATAATTTCTGGATGATTTCCCGGGGGAATCCCTGGAGGAATTTCCGGAACACTCCTTGAGGAATTCCCGGGGAACTCCTGGAGGAATTTCCGGGGAACTCCCACGGGAATATCCGGGAAAATCCGGAAGAATTCCTGATAATCTCCTGGAGGAAGAACTGGAAGAGCACCTCTGGATGAATTTCCGTGAACTCCTGGGGGACATTCTAGAGGAAATAGCGGGAAACTCCTGAGAGAACTCTTTTAGAATTTTCGAGAATCAGAAAACCTCAGATTTCTGTTGATAGAGCAAAACAGAGCAAGAGCAATGCTGCAGATTCTCACATAATTCCTTTCTTCCAGGAAACAAACATATTCACCGAGCTGAAGTTGTTCTGAAATTGGGTTTTTAAATCCAGAAAAAATCAATGATTTTATATTTTTGAACGAAAGAGCACCTTTTTCTGAGCCACTATAATTTTTTTTTAAGATTTTTAGAACTTATTTTTGATACCTAAAATCAATTTCAAAGAGATTTTTTTTTCAAATCACCTTTTGACAGCTTGGCAACTGTTTGACAGCTCCGCCCAGTACAAAATCCGACGAGGGATGATTCATCAAATCGCTCCCATACAAACTTCAAATTGATTTTTAAATAGGTTCCCGGGCATCAAAATTCATGAAAATTTGGATTTCAGCTAAGTTTGGCATGCAGATTCAGAATACGGAATTATCTCAACACCGCTAAAGTAGCCAATTAAACGCAGGATATCCGTGCTCATTGTGTTTTGCCGTAGCGCATACGCGCCAACTTGTGACGTAGTTGAGGGGCAAGGCCTTTCAAAACCAATAAAATGCGGAAAATATCGATGCAATTTATCGTGAAAACTAGTGCATTGGACTGAAAAATGTTGAATTTTGTCCAATTTTGGAGAGCTTCGCCCCCCCCACCTACGTCACAATTTGGCGCCTATGCCGCTATGCCGCAGCGGCATACTTGCGGATTTTTTTAGTACGTATACCGCAGTGCTTCCGCATTCCGTTGCCGAACCCATTGCGTTTTCCGCTTCAAACTGATGTTGTTTCTTGAGTTCTTTCCTTGTAATTGTTTTATTAATTTGACGTCAATCAAATAAATAAATAAAATATTTGACGCTGTGTACTACATGCCCAAGGCCCCTGTGTACTAACCCCACGTCTCCACTAGACAGAAATGTCTTGCCATTTTGCTGCCAGAAAGAGAAAATGTAACAGAAATGATCAACACCGCTGCTTTCCATGCAAACAGCGAGAGAACATTTCTGTCATGACACATCTGTCCAGCAAAATGGCAAGACATTTCTGTCTAGTGCATAGTTTCCCAAACTGTGGGTCGCGACCCCCCAGGGGGGTCGCCGGCCATCTGAAGGGGGGTCGCCAGAGACAGTTTCACTCTATTGATATTGATTTAAGTATGGATTTTGTTTTTATTTCATAATATTTGTTAGTTGATGATGGTTACATTAACCCTAAAGTACATATGGTCATAGTAAGGATATAGTTAAATTGCAGCTTTTTTTGATTCGTGAAAAAGTTCAACTTCTTTTTAGTATTTAAGTTCACATTTTTCCCTGGTGGGTCGCGAAAAGTTATACCAGTAGCTAAGGGGGTCGCCAACCAAAAAAGTTTGGGAACCTATGGTCTAGTGGAAACGTCGGATAACAGATAAATGCACCCTGATGTCTTTGGTGCGAAAGAAGAAACAAAAACGAAAGAGAAATGCCACTTTAGCTCACGGAATAATATTGCGTATATCGTATAAAAATACGATAAATTTTATTGTTACAACACCATAATATTATTTACCATGTAATGAATGGTATTTTTTTATCCGGGGGGTGTCTAAAACTCCCAAATTTTGCGTGACGTACTTAATGGATGCCCCTTAAGACATACAGTGTATCAAACAACTGTCCGTACAGCAATGTTTTGATCAAAATAATTTTTCATTCAAATGATCATAACTTTTTTGTATTGCGCCTTTCCCACCCCACTGGACCCCTTTCGCAGTTAGTATAACCGCAGACAGACGTTCAAGTTTGAATCAGCAGTTTGTGTAAAAAACATGGCCGCCACAAATTGCCAAGTGGCAATCAGCGAACAGATGGCGTTAGCGACGTTCATATTCAATCGCTGCCTCACATGTGCGTTGCGACCAACAACTGTCACCACGGTCGTCTTCCAGCCGGATGGCGGGAAAAGACCGCACGTGTTGCACGCTAAAAATGTTCCCACGTAATTTGTGCAGAGTAAATGACTTTCATTTAATGTCTAAAATCTTTTGCACAAATTAGCGCAGGACTCTTGTAAAATATTTTACACATTATTACTTTTATTTTACATAGATTTGCTTGAATAAAACTGCATTGGGATGAACTTAACCCGTATTCGGAAATCTTTGTGAATGTGACGCATATGTAGGAATGACTTTGACAGTGTTTGTTTTGATTTTATTTTTCGGTGGGTGGTGAATTGGGTGATAAGTAAGCGGCTGGAAATACGTGGTTTCTCAAACTGTCAACTGCACGCGACTGCACTGTGGCAATCGGTTGCCTAGGTGTCGCTAGTGAAAATTTACATAGAAAATTTGAATAAATTTGTTCGAGCTAGAACGTCTGTCTGCGGTATAACTGCGGGATCGTGAATAAAACTGCGATTTTGCATCGAATCGTGTCGGTGTCTTCTGCGCACTTATGCATTACAAAGTGCTGAATAAGTGCGCAGAAGACACCAAAACGATTCGATGCAAAATCGCAGTTTTATTCACGATCCCGCACTTATACTAACTGTGTAACGTTTTATTTTATTTGATGTAACAGATCGTGTTGTAAATGGATTATTGTAAAAGAAAACCACATGCGTATGAAAACCCCTGCCTCATGAAATCATTGCCTCGCATTTGAGCTATTCGCGTGCACGAAGGTGATCATCGATCGTTCGCCCTTCGGGTAATATGCCACACGATTACTTTTATGAGAGAGAATTCGGAGATTGTGAACTCTCTCGTGAGCTGTTCGGGAATTCGTCGGTGGCGCAACTTCGGACTTACAGCCCGACGGTGCATGATAGCAGGGATGTGGAGAAGCAGACTTTAGAGTTCGCCAGACGGTCGATCAAATCGGTAGGTCGTATGATCGCTAAGCGCTTCACCGGGATCTCGCTCGATCGCATCCAGTGGAACTTATCGTGAACGTTACAAAGAAAACGTAGTGGGGGTGGAATAAAATGCGAGACCATCCCTGCGCAAAGGGAGCCGATCGAGGAAAGACGAGGCGCTTTATGATGCGTCTTGAGGAGAGACAAAAGCGCCACGCGGGTGCGCTGGATTACTGTGGGAGTCATCGGAATGCGGCGTGGATAGAGTCGGTGATGGCTGTGGCAGTGGAGATGCCTTGGAAGGCGAAGAAATAAGAAGAGGGCAAGATAAAGGGAAGTGCTTCTGATCAGACAGCAGGGTTAAGTGATAGAAAATGTAAAGAAAATATATGTATTGAGTGTGACCTCTGTTTCTTTTGTTGCTTTCTGAGGGAACGCCCCATTCTATTTGATACAACTGCGAAAGGGGTCCAGTTGGGTGGGAACTGCGCAATACATCAATCAAATACATATGTTGAAATTTTGATCAATCATGAACCATATATTAAAGCTCCATTGGTAAAATTTTGAGCGAGATCGAATAAGTTTTCTGAAAGTTATAGAACTTTTAGTAAAACTTATAAGATTTTTGAACACATTTTTAAAACATTATATCTTAGTATGTACTCGATGAAACTTTTTCAATTTTTTTGTGCTACAGCTTATACCTAAGGCTTTCATATGCAGCTTCGTTTGAGGTTTTATATTCACTACAAAAAATATGAAAAATCTGTATATGTTCAGAGTGCCATTTGAGAATTTATCATATTTTGATCAATAAAAGTGCCAAGTGTTTTCAACGTTTTGAAACTCTCTTAATGTAATATTTTTATACAGGACCTACTAAACTACATATGAAGAGTAGGTCCTATGTATTTTTCGTTTAGTTAATGCACTTTTATTGGTGGAAAACGTTTGGCAGATTATATGTGCAAAATATGGTAAATTTTTGAAAATCGTCAACTACATAAGCATATTTTTCATATTTTTTCTAGTGAATATAAAACCTCAAAAGTAGCTGCATATGGAAGCCTTAGGTATCAACTGTAACATAAAAAAGTTGAAAATTTTTCATCGAGTACATTTTGAGATATAATGTTTTAAAAATGTATTCAAAAATCTTATAAGTTGTTCTAAAAGTTCCATAACTTTCAGAAAACTTATTCGTTCTCGCTCAAAATTTTACCAATGGAACTTCAATATATGGTTTACAATTGGACAAAGTTTCAGCGTTTTTGATTGACGCATTAAAAAGTAATAAACATTTGAATGAAAAATTATTTTGACCAAAAAATTGCTGTACGGACAATTGTTTGATACACTGTAGCCTGGCCCGATCTTCTCCAAATTTTTATACAAAATTAGTTGATCAACGTACAGTGAAAATTTGAGAATATGTGATGCACTTTTCAAAAAGGAACAGCTACCTATTTGATCTTGTTTTTTGCCTTTCTCGTACACTAAGTGTACTGGAAAGGCTATATGTGCACTCCAAAAATGACTTTTTTTTTAAGTAAAAATGTTCTCTGTCCCGATTATTTTGTCTATCCTCTGTACGTCACTCTTAGAAGAGAAGAGGTGGTTCTCAAATGTGACACAAGCAATGTACTAAACGTACGAAAAAAAAAAACGTGCACGATAAGGGAGATTAAAATTACCGTTTTTAGCGTGCCGTACTCAATGGATACCCCCTTTCGTAATGAACATTTCGGTAACCATAAAAATCCAACTCGCATAATCGGTTCAATAAACATCTACGTTTAGTTTCAAACGATAATCGCTTTTTTACCGGGTCCCTTCCCCCTTATTCATTGCTTACTTCTTTTCCTCCGGCTTGGTAGGCACCTCCTCGGTGGGTGGATTGGCATCGCGGAAGTTCGGGAACTGCTCCCACGGTGCCGACAGGTCAAACTTGCGGAATTCCTGTGCCAACTCGAGTGGTTCACAAACAACACGTTTCTTCTCATCGTCGTACCGCAGCTCGACGTAGCCGCTCAGCGGGAAGTCGCGCCGCTGCGGATGACCCTCGAAGCCGTAATCGGTCAAAATCCGGCGCAGATCGGGATGGTTGGCGAAGAAGACGCCGTACATGTCCCAGATCTCCCGCTCGTACCAGTTGGCCGCCTTGAACACCTCGTTGGCTGAATCAATAGGGGTCAGCTCGTCCGTGTAGGTCTTAACCCGGATTCGCGAGTTGTACCGAAGCGACAGGATGTTGTAGATTACCTCGAATCGGTACTGACGGCTGGGAACGTCCATGCCGGCGATGTCCACCAGGTTTGCGAACTGGGCCTGATGGTGGTCCTTCAGGAATTGGAGCACTGGGACGACACCCTCGGGGGCAATCAGCACTTCCAGCTCGTCACCGGCGGTGAGCTGCACCTTCTGGACGTACTTTGGCAGGCATTCGGCAACGTATTTGCCAAAGTCGGCCAAATCCGAGCGGGCCACAACGTCCGGCTTGCGGACAGTTGCTGAAAAAGGGGGGTCACAATTAGAACTGCTGAGCAATATTATTCCGGGAAAGGTGGTTTTATTTACGTCGGCTTTCGGCGGCTGCTTCCGATTTGAATCGCACGATAGAAGACGATGGAGCTACAGCTGCACGGGATAGAGCTAGAAGTATTTTTGATTAGAACCCATCGATATAAACATCAGCCCCCAGTATGAGGACGAAACTTACCATTTCCGCTTAGAAGGCCACTGCGGGCCACCGCGGAAATCGAACGCAGTAGCGATGCCATCGTTCCAGAGGCCGTGGAAGTTACGAAAATTCGGGAAATAAGTTCACGAAGTGTTTTTCAGCTCTGCTCCCACTTCACACTTTTATGTAATTCCGTTTGGGCTGGCGAAAAATGACGGATTGCGGAGCGATCGGCTGTCACATTTCTCATCAGGGGTGGCATGAATGAAAACAATCATCGGGAAGTTCTAGTACCGCGCATCGTTTTACCAACGGTGCGGCAGTTGAAACTTTGACAGACAGCGCATCGCCCAGTACTATCAGTGTTTTTGTTGTGGCGTTCGAGTAAGTTAGAAACTGCAATTTTCCCAAAAGTGTTGTAAAAATAGCGAAAACAGCAGTAAATTCTCGTTCAGGAACCATGATTTGCGCGGTTCCCGGCTGTGACGCCTCCGATCAGGAATATCTGGTGGAATTTCCGCGGAATCCCAAACTTGCCGAGCGGTGGCGAGCGGCAATCGAGTTTGGCACCGGCAGACCGGTGCTCGTTGAGAACGACACCACCCGACATAACCAGTTGCAGCAGCTGTGTCTGTCGCACTTTGCTAGCGATGGCCATTCGGAAATTGGCTACCGGGAACCATCGTTGTTCCGTGATCGGTAAGTTAATTAAGAATTATTCTAAAATTTCCTGCTCAAATCTGTTTCAACTGGGAAACTAACCGGGAGAGAGTTCACCTTCCTAGACGGTGGAAAGCGACAACTTGATTATTCAAACATATTTAGTAAATGTTAACTTGTCTGGGAATCATTTGGTATTGGCTGAATCTAAGGAAGTCCTCTATTGTCTCCGATATAACGTGGCAAGAGAACAATATTATGTATGATTTACGATATAGAACTTGTTGCGCAATTATTGCATTTGTAAAAACAATCCATTTAGAATATCTGTTTGATCTCGCCCGATTGTTGGCGTCATCTCTGGCTAGTTGAATCCAACGGCGGCCTGTGCTGTACAGAGATCGTGTTATTTACAATGTTATCCATTGTTCAATTCATTCACTGCAATAGCCATATCGTCACTATTTAGTATGTATTTAGTATCAAACTTGAGGCTAAATAAGCCCTGGCCAAGTTCGCAGGGGTTGACGGTATTAAAGTGAAGGAGTTTCAATTTGATTATTGTTGTAGTGTTCTTTAGTGAAACATATCACCTTTTTAACACTTTAAAACGCCTCCAACGGTTCATCACGAACCGGCTGCTGCAGGTGGAGTATGGCTGATCATATGCATCAGACATGCTCGATAAACACGGAAAAACTGCCGGGGCTCAATAGAGTCTATTCCCAAGCAATAGTTCCAAGTCGGTTGGATTTAAGAAGGTTTTGATGATCGTTACAAATCCTAATAAAAGTATTATAGGATTTGGGACAGGTTTTGGAACCTTTTACAGCCAGCTGACTTCAAAATGTTGTTTGGGCTCTATTTTCCACGTTTCTCGGTTGATTTTGATTAGTAATTTATGAATGTTGTAGCCGGTTTTTCGATTTTTTACAATGTTAGTTGATCATATTTTCTTTAAATAAAGCAATTAAAATCGACTGAAGAATTATTCGTGGGAAGGAGATTTGCAGCACCTAATTGTGCTGATAGATTCGAAGCTAACGTGCGAACACTTAAACGCATTGTTGACGTCAATGCGTTCGACGTGACATTTTAGACAAAAACTGACTGCTTTTTATTAACTGAACAACGTTACTTGTATATGACTAGGTTGACATTTATAGGCTACGCTTGAGAACACGACATGGTAGAGCGCTATCGACTGAAAACTGTATTGTCGGGCCGCCACAAACCCGGACGTCGCACAATCAAGTCGCGACGCGACCTAACTCGCGACGTTTTTGAATCATGTCAAAAGTAGTGCGCATTTTTCCCATTGTTGTCAGCAACACAGCGCACTTGATGCGATACAGTTGCGACACTTGTGGACCAAGAAAATAGCAATTTTCGATTGAATGTCTGTCTTGATTCCAACCGGATAGACAATATAACCGGGGAAGTTTTTCAGCTTCGCAGTCATCAAACGCAATCAAACGACTAAATATCGTTCTTCATCCGACGTTTCGGTGTTTATTGCACCTTCTTCAGGGAATTAGAACTCGCAATCGTTCTCGTTCTGTGGGCTCGGTTTTAGCATGATCCGTCTAAAATTTCCAAAGAAGTGTTGGCAAAAATCTCTCTGAACAACAAAAAAAAAACGTTTTTTTAAAAATACCTGAATTTGAAAACACCTTCACTATCCAACCAACGGTCATTTTATTCAAAACAAAATGACCGTTGGTTGGATAGTGAAGGTGTTTCCGAATTCAGATATTTTTAAAAAACTTTTTTTTTTGTTTTTACAGAGATTTTTGCCAACATTTTCATGGAAATTTTAGACGGATCATGCTAAAACCGAGCCCACCTCGGAGCCCACAGAACGAGAACCATTGCGAGTTTTAATTCCCTGAAGAAGGTGTAATAAACAGCGAAACGTCGGATGAAGAACGATATTTAGTCGTTTGATGACTGCGAAGCCGAAAAACTTCCCCGAAAATGACATGGTTTATCTAGGTAGGACCGATAGGACAATAGGAGGCAATCAGTGAAGTACTAGATTGAAAGTAGTGAGCTGGATTTTTGTATGGTGAGATGTTCAATTCTCCATTTCTGCAATGAAATGGTTCAAACAGCGTGGGTATTATGATTTCTTGACTAATTTGATGCTGTTTGAGCAAAAGTTTGAGTAACTGTGTTGTTGTATTATTTATTTCTTGCAACCTCAACAACACGAAGGGAGACCCGATGACGAGAAAGAAGCGTTCTACGCGCAGTTAGAGCGAACATACGATGGGTGCTCGCCGCGTCACGTGAAAATCGTTGTCGGCGACATGAACGCGCAGGTAGGAAGGGAGGAAAATGATTAACAAAAATTTTAATCATGATT
>NW_026917191.1:0-25000 GCF_035046485.1 Aedes albopictus
TTGCACTATCCGAAACGTGGCTGACACCTGATGTAACCTTACCTTTTCCCGATTATAATATCATTCGCCTTGATCGATCCGACCCGTACGGAGGGGTGCTTCTAGGGATCAAGAAGCAGCACCCATTTTACAGAGTCGATTTTTATCCGATGACAGGCATTGAAGCCGTCGCATATGAGGTGACTATCCGAGGTAAAACCCTCAGTGTTGCCTCCGTATATCTTCCTCCGAGAACTGCAATATCTCGCAGGGATCTCGCTCACATCTGCTCGGTTATGCCCGAGCCTCGGCTGCTCATGGGAGATTTCAACTCCCATGGTACAGGCTGGGGGGGAACTGTACGATGACAGCCGTTCAACGTTGATATATGACCTCTGCGACGACTTCAACATGACAATTTTGAATACCGGAGAAGTTACACGAGTGGCACCTCCAGCTCAAGATGGCAGCCCTAGAAACAGCCGATTAGACCTCTCAATCTGTTCGAGCTCATTATCGCTGGAGTGTACATGGAAGGTTATCCAGGATCCCCATGGTAGTGATCATCTGCCGATTGTTGTTTCTATTTCCAACGGGTCGCATCAGTCTCCATCGATCGACATCGCCTACGATCTCACCAAGCACATTGACTGGAAGAAGTACGCGGAAGCAATTATCGACGGTGAGCAATCGGTAGAAGTTCTTCCACCGCGGGAAGAGTATCGGTTTCTGTCGGAGCTGATCATCAGTAGCGCGCTTCAGGCACAACGTCGACCTGTGCCAGGTCCATCGGTTCGCAGGAAACCCCCCAATCCGTGTTGGGATAGTGAGTGTACAGAAATCTATCGGGAGAAATCCGCGGCGTTCAAAGAGTTTCGGAAACGCGGTTTGGTCGAAAACTTCCAGCGGTACGCTTCCCTTGAAAGCAAGTTCAAGAACTTGATCAAGGCGAAGAAAAGCGGTTACTGGCGTCGGTTCGTCGAGGGTTTGTCGCGCGAGACTTCGTTGAGAACACTTTGGAACGTCGGAAGAAGAATGCGTAACGCGTCGTCGGTTAACGAGGATCGAGAAAGCTCTCCTCGATGGATCCTCAAGTTCGCAAAAAAAGTTTGTCCAGATTCCGTGCCCGTCGAGCGAATAATTCGTGATGTTTCTGAAGATAGGGACGACATGGATAGGCCTTTTTCAATGGTTGAATTCTCACTTGCTCTTCTTTCATGTAACAATTCCGCTCCAGGAATGGATAGAATCAAGTTCAACTTGCTTAAAAACCTCCCCGACGTCGCTAAGAGGCGCTTGTTGAACTTGTTCAATCAGTTCCTGGATAACAACATCGTTCCGGATGACTGGAGACAAGTGAGGGTGATAGCTGTTCAAAAACCCGGGAAACCCGCGTCGGATCATAATTCGTACCGTCCAATCGCGATGTTGTCTTGTCTACGGAAGCTGTTGGAGAAGATGATTCTCTTTCGACTGGACAAATGGGTTGAATCGAATGGCATGTTGTCAGATACACAGTTTGGTTTCCGCAGAGGCAAAGGTACGAACGACTGTCTTGCGTTGCTTTCTTCAGAAATTCAGCTTGCCTTTGCTCAAAAGCAGCAAATGGGCTCAGTGTTTTTGGATATTAAGGGGGCTTTTGATTCAGTTTGTGTCGATGTTCTTTCCGACAAACTACACGACAGTGGCCTTTCACCAATTTTGCACAACTTTTTGTATAATTCGCTGTTTGAGAAGCAGATGAGTTTTGCTCATGGCGACTTGACAGTTTCACGAATTAGCTACATGGGCCTCCCCCAGGGTTCATGTCTAAGCCCCCTTCTTTACAACTTTTATGTTAGAGACATAGATGATTGTCTCATGGAAAATTGCATGTTAAGACAGCTTGCGGATGACTGTGTTGTTTCTGTAACGGGATCAATAGCAGTTGATCTGCAAGAACCACTACAGGATACTTTGGATAATTTGTCTACTTGGTCTCTCAAGCTGGGTATCGAGTTCTCACCGGAGAAAACTGAGATGCTTGTCTTTTCTAAAAAACACAAACCGGCTAAGTTTCCGCTCGTTCTGATGGGTAAGACAATCACTCATAGCATGTCTTCACAATACCTCGGCGTCTGGTTCGACTCCAAATGCACCTGGGGGAGGCACATTGTGTATCTGATACAGAAATGCCAAAAACGAATCAACTTTATGCGAACTATTACCGGAACATGGTGGGGAGCACATCCGGAAGATCTGATCAGGCTGTACCAAACAACAATTCTATCGGTTTTAGAATACGGTAGCTTCTGTTTTCAATCCGCGGCGAAAACACACTTGCTGAAGCTTCAACGGGTTCAGTACCGTTGCCTTCGGATCGCGTTAGGTTGCATGAACTCGACTCACACAATGAGTTTAGAGGTACTTGCTGGTGTACAGCCTCTGACAGACCGCTTTGCGGAGTTGTCGTTCCGGTTCCTCATCCGATGCGAGGTTCTGAATCCGTTAGTCATAGAAAACTTCGAAAAGCAGCTCGAACAGAATCCCCAAACTCGTTTTATGAGTGTGTACTACTGGTACGTGACAACTTCTCAGACTTCGACAGCTCATTTGTGGATTTTGATTTCTCTATGAGGGATGAGATCACCGGTATACCGGAATCTTTTCGTTCCATAGGTATTCTACAAATTTTTGCAAGTAAGTTCGGGCATGTTAGCGGGGCCAGACAGTTCTTCACAGATGGTTCCAAAACCGATGATTCGACTGGATTCGGTGTCTACAACGAATTTCATAGCGCCACCTTTATGCTTCAAAAGCCATATTCGGTATTGCTGAGCTAGCGGCTATATACTACACCGAGTACATTCGCACTCTCCCACCTGAGCACTACTTCATTTTTACCGACAGTCTAAGCTCTCTGGAGGCTGTTCGGTCAATGAAACCGATGAAGCACTCAGCGTACTTCCTGAATGGAATACGCCAAGTCTTGAGTGCTTTGTCCAAACGCTCATACATCATCACCATAGCTTGGGTCCCTTCACATTGCTCAATTCCGGGCAATGAGAAAGCGGACTCTCTGGCCAAGGTGGGCGCTAGCGGAGGCGATATTTACGAGCGTCAAATCGCCTTCGATGAATTTTTTGCATTGGCCCGTCAGGAGACCTTGATCAGCTGGCAACACAAATGGAGAGATGGGTAGATGGTTGCACTCCATCATTACACAGGTGTCGAAGAAGCCATGGTTCAAAGGGTTGGATTTGAGCCGCGATTTTATTCGTGTAATGTGTCGGTTGATGTCCAACCACATACCTTCCGTGTTGGGCTCTCAGAAAGCAATCTCTGTGTCTGTGGCGTGGCTTACCAGGATATCGAACATGTCGTGTGGGGATGCAATGAGTATCGTGAGGTCAGATCTGAGCTGCATGAAATTCTCCGGGTCCGAGGAAAACAACAGAAACCCGTTAGAGAAGTGTTGGCAGGACTTGATTTGGAATACATGAACCTGATTTACCAGTTTTGAAACGTGTTGATGTCAGAGTTTGATGTAGTACGTTCCTTGTTTTCGTTGTCCGCCTTTTGGTTTTGTTGTTCGTCCCTGTCTGTCGTCACCCTCCTTCCGTTTGTCCTCTTCTTGTCGTTGTCTACCGATAAAGTCCTTTCTTTCTGGTTCCATTACAGATATGGACAATTGTCCCATCAATGTTTTAGTATAAGTTAGCAAATAATTTAGTTTTAACCCCATTAATCCCTCCTTCCCAATATTATTTTATTTTTTTTTTCAATCCTTAACCTCGAAACAGCCGCGAGTACTTCGGCTTCCCAAACTAACATAGTTTTAAGGCAGTAATAAATTGTAAAATGTAAAACCATTGTAAAAACAAAAGATTTCGGCTCAGTTATGCCCATGTGGCGCCCGAGCCCGAGCTAGTCTCTCTAAAATTAGCGATTTGTCTACGATTGATAACGGCAGAATGCAACTCTGTTCACAGGAGGTTCCAGGGGTAGTTGTAGGGGGTCCCAGGGGGTCTCAGAGGCATTTTCGGCGGTTCAAAATCACGAGAGGCCTGAGCTGCGTTACAGGGGGCCTCATGGGAATTTCAGGGGTTTTTAAGTATTTCCAGAGGAAGATCCAAAGGGTCTCAAGGACGTTTTAGGGAGTTTCTGCATGATTCTATTTTTTGTAGATCTTGGCTCTGTTTTTCTTACCTGTTATTATTTTTTTTTTAATTCTTGACCGTTTAACCTTATTTACAGCACTCGTGCACTACGCGAACGGTTCCAACTGATGGCTGGATTTACACTTTAAGAAGCGCCTAAATATATTCTGCAGCGTCTGAATGTATTGCGCTGTCTTTCGGATTTAAGATCGGTTTTGTTTCCCTGCGGCCATTGAACCCTTGGCGGAATTACATACATATAGGCGAATTCCGCAAAGCAACTTAAATTGTAACTTCAAGGGTTACAATGGGGAATTGTGACGAAGTAGTGTCCTGGCGATCCTTAAGGATCATTCCTAAGGACATTTGCCACAAATCCTGCGCACAGAACCTTGAGCCATTTTATTTTTCGGTGATGTATTTGATGATCTAAGTCCTAAAATGAATTATTCTAGTAAATTGGCGTTTTCATCCACTTTAACGCAAAGGGTGGGAGATTGTAACGACGTAGTGTCCTGGCGATCCTTAAGGATCATTCCTAAGGACATTTGCCACAAATCCTGCGCACAGAACCTTGAGCCATTTTATTTTTCGGTGATGTATTTGATGATCGAAGTCCTAAAATGAATTATTCTAGTAAATTGGCGTTTTCATCCACTTTAACGCAAAGGGTGGGAGATTGTAACGACGTAGTGTCCTGGCGATCCTTAAGGATCATCCCTAAGGACATTTGCTACAAATCCTGTGCACAGAACCTAGAGCCATTTTATTTTTTTGTGATGTATTTGATGATATAAGTCGAATAATGAATTATTCTAGTATATTGGCGTTTTCATCCACTTTAACGCAAAGGGTGGGAGATTGTAACGACATAATGTTCTTAGGCAGCGTCCACAAATTACGTAATGCTCTAGGGGGAGGGGGGAGTACAACCGAGCGTTACGGTACTTACAAACATATTAGGGTTTTCATACAAAAAAGCGTAACGGAGGGGGGAGGGGAGGTCAAAAAGAGTCGATTTTAGCGTTACGTAATAAATGGATGCTGCCGTACTTGAAAAAATATGAAATAGTTTATACTCGGTGAATATCACGTTAAATATGAATTGAACACGAGTTTTCTTTTAAAATTCAACTTCTTTATTACCTCTGATCATACTGCCTCACACGCAGGGCATTCTATACATTCCTTGTTATCAATGGTAATCTTAGTGCCGCATGAACTGTTTTTAAAGCATTCTTCATCCACGCACCCGCTGCATTTAATGCAATTAATAATGTTTTCGTTTGGTTCAATTTTCTGGCAGCAGTTAAAGCAAACCTTCTGCTTCATCACCTCGCTTTGAATCATTGCAAACGTTTCCTCCATAACTTTATCGGCATTTATTTGTTTGCTGAAAGTGTTGGACCCTGCAATATAAAAATCTTAATATGGAATAGTTAAAAAAATATGTCTGCCCAAGTAACCAAAATACATTATAAACCCACTTTAATTTTACTTTATATAAGTGCAGCGTGACTTACGCTTAATGTAATGCTGCTTTAAAAATTTAAAAAATGCGAATATAAAGTGGAAATGGGCAATTATACGACTATTAAAAAGCTTCCCATGCTTTGCATAATAATAGCATTACCAATGCCAATATGATGCTTGCGATTCTGCGTTATCGATTCTTGTACACAAAGCTACAAAGCAGTAACAATGCTTCTATAAAGCAATCCTCATTTGAATAAAAATAAAAATAACTTCATGAAATTCTTATGATTGAAGTAATTCTATCGATTTTCTCGTATTCTAAGATGAATTTTGTTACAAATATAATTGTGCACTTTATATATTTCATTATAATTGTTTTCTTTCTGCCGGATTCGATCCCTGTACGTCCGTGGTATTTACGATATACTGCAACCCTTGTGTTGTGATCTGTAATCCCAAGTAACAATCAGCATGCCTTGAAGGTTTATTCATGTTTTATCCTGGTTTTATACGAGCATGTCAAAAAACTAGTTGTTCTAAATAAGTTTTATGTGATAGTTTTTTTCTTTGAACCTTTGGCGTTCCTTAAAACTATCATATAACTTCTGCTATAAACATCTACAATTAAAGACTTGCAAGTAGACATGAATTGGTTTTATCACTTATTATATACCATTTCAATAAAACTTGCATTTGCGGTTGTTGTCGGAGAGATTTTTTTTTGTAAACAAATACACAAAACTTTGAGGCAATGCATAAAACCAACAAAAGATTTCGTGGCCGTAACATAAACCAAAAAAATGCGGTGATAAAACCGCTAGTTCTATCATGAGCTCAGTTATGACTACCTTAGGAGGGTTAGCCCTATTGGAGGAATCATCAGGAACACAGAGTTTTATCAGAAAAATATGTCGCCTAGCCGGGATAATTCATGTAAATACAGAAAAATTATTACTCAATTTTGTGATTTCACGTACAGCTTTAGATCAAATTAAACCGTACAACACGTTTCCGTCATTTTATTTTGTCAGAAAAATTACATAAAGTCTTTTAAACTACGCTGTGTTGAAAAAACCTTTTTTGCACCCAATTCCACCGAGTAAATTAAATGCATTTAACTTCCAAATTATGCATAGTTTGTGTGGCGCACTTAGTTTTTGTCATTATCACAGTCACATTCACCACAAATTTTCCGCGGCATGTCTCCTGACACGCTAGGATAGGATGCGTCACGTAGTCAGCCGATTTGAGACCATTTTGCTGTCAAACGGAGACCAGTCGCTGATTGGTCGAAACTGATATCCGTTTGCTGCGATCAGATCGCTTTGTTATTGGTTTGGCCGTGTTGCTAGTTTGTAGGTTTAGCATGTGATACCAATATTCAAAATCATTATATTTTTCTATTCAAGTTTCATCGGCTTAAAAATGTCAGCATTCAAATGTAAAACATCCTAAACTGGCTCCTAAGTCTGAAAATTGATAAATACCGTTGATTTGGTGCAAAATCAATTGAATTTTTGATATTTTTCACTATAAATGAGAGAAACTTTCGTTAGAAATCAATTTTACTTGCAAGTTATGCTATTCCAGATGCAAATAATAATTTACGGTGCGAAATATGCATCAAAATTTCCATCCGTAAGTTCAAATCGCTTGAAAGATTTGGAATAAAGAAAAGTGGCAGCACTGGATTTCCATCGTCGACGAAATCGAACGAAAAAATAACAAGGCAGGCGAATTTCTGTTGTCACATCCTATCCTAGCTGACACGTATTAAATAGGAAAACAAATCTGAATTCCAGATCGGCATCTTCCAATTGATGGCTGGATAAACAACCAAGCATAATTTATTCTGACGATCAAACATTGAGAGTGAAAAACAATCAAAACAATTATTTGACAAGTCAGAAGATGGTTTTATTTAGAAGATTGATAAAACTATGATACAACCCGAAATCCTAAGCCGGTTTGCATATGAAGTTCTGTAGACCCTAATAAGACTGGGCCAACTAGCCAGAACGTGGGCTTATTGAGGCATACAAGAACTCGAGAGCATTTTCAAGTCGGCATCAATGGTTTTATGTTTAGGATTTTTGAATCGCTAAAAAACTTTGATAAAATTAAAATTGTTACTTGGGATGGAAGTTGCAAAGATTGCAATTTTTACACCACATCAACAGAAAAGACATAATAACATTAACTCTCACTTATTGATGCATTATAGTACTTCTCAGAGTACCGTTTTAATGCAATGTTGCACAAAAACATAATCTGGCATCCCTTCATAAAAATAGCTAATTCCGCAGCACTGGTTAGGTTGACATTTCGAGCTGCTCCGAAAAGAAAAAAAACATAAACACGGCGGCTGCAGATTTCCTCCAAAAGTTTTCATCATATTACTGGTTTGTTTAGTCTCGTGTTTAGTTTAAGTTGTTGTGAAATCGAAAATATCAGGTAAATTGAGAAGAAAAGTTATATGATTCATCGCGATACTATAATTAACTCACATTTCTTTCACAGCATGTCTCAAAGCAACTATTCCATTGTCCAGTGCTCGTTTGAGGAGGATGATTCTTACCTTTGCGTGCTTCCATCGTCGTGGATTGTTCGCAAAGGATGGAATAACGGTGTTCCCGACAAATTCACAAAACTTGAAGGAGGAGATTTGTGCTACTGGCCAGCAAAAGCAGCTGGATACCGCTTGCTGGAAAAAGCCAAAAAAAATCCCAATATCGGCATCGACGCAAATTTGCTCCTTTCATACCGTTGTAAAATCAAGCGAATTGGTTTCAAAACATACAATGATGTAAGTAGAAATATAGCTTCGAAATACTCGTTTGATCGCTTCATTATTGCTTTTGTTTTCTTTTTTAGGCATGCAAGGAACAAAAGCAAATGGAAATGTACTCCGATACTGATGCTGTCGCTCCGAAAAAGCGCTCAAAGGTTGATACAAGTGCTTCTGACTTGTTCTCGAAAATTCTGAGCCAGAGCAGGAATCAGGGTCAAACTGTCAAGCCCAAGGAAGTAACTGCTCATGGAAGTCCTGGTAGTGTTGACATCGATACATCCTCGTGCGACGGAACAAACAGTGATTTGGATTTGGAAGCTCCTGTGCAAAACCTGGGAACAGTCCGCGAAACAATGACGCCGCTCCGTGGTGCCTCGCAATCTCGCTCGCAGCCAACAACGTCCGACTCGCAAGAATTTTCGTTGAAAGAACTTTTTGAACGTGTGCAAAACTTGGAAAACCAACTGAATCGGTGCTTGATCATGCTCTCCCAAATTAATGCCAAACTTGATGAGATTGGCTCTCGGCAGCGAACGGAGAAAGTGAGGGAGAATGCTGATGACGAAGACTCGGTCGATATCAAGAAAAATGAGTTCGAACCAGTTAAGAATCTTGCTGAATTGGATGCTATTGAGGAGAAGTGCAAGAACGACAGTTTCGTGGCTAACGTTGTTCGATCGATGGGGAAAATACATGGAAAGCATCGGTTTACGGGAGCTGGACAAACCGTGTGTTTGCAACTCATTGATTATTTCATTGACCGTCAGTTTCTACGCGAATGCTCATGGACTGGAGTTGGTAAGACAAAAGACCCAAACGGAAACTTGAGACCAAAGATTGCTTTTTCGAAATACAGCAAATTTATCGATCTTTTCTTTCAATCCGTTCTCAACGCTGATGAGCTATTTACCTTGGAATCTTGCCACAAGTTCCTCAAGCAATGCATTCGCAATTCCAAGCAGCGAGTCGAGGATATCAAGCAAGTACGTGCTTCTGTGTCGAGGAAACGTGGCCGAAAAATTGTAAGAGATGAACAAGACTTGGATGATGACGATGAGGAAAAGGATGATAACGCCGGCGATGAAGTACCCACTGATAACTCAGGTCAACAATCAACAACGAATGATCACATTTACTCACAGGAAATGATCGTTGAATTCTTGGACGAGACCATCCTGAAACCAGAACCGAAGTTGTAGAGACAAGTTTCTACCTAAAGCATATACGAACTGATGAATTGATTGTTTTTATTTCGTTTTCGAACATGCGTGTATTTTGAATAAATGTTTTCATGGTTTTACAAGCATTCTTTGTCCGGCAATGTGTGATGCAAAGGAATAAATACAATGTCATTGTACACATTAATAGCAACTAATTTGCATAACGCTTGGTTAACCGAAATCATTTTCTGATTATTACAGGTAAGGTCTCTTGTATGAAATACGAAAATGTTTGATGATGGGAAAGGTTCTGAAAATAGATTACTAAATGTCACTAGCTCTGATCCGTTGATACCAGTTGAGTCTGCGAAACACATTGAAACTACTTTTTTATCTCTGGTAAGGAACCATTTGTTGGAAAATTGTTGATTTAGGGTAAAGCTTTTTGACAATTTAATGCAATTGTATTTGGAACTGTCTTGTTTTGATGGATTTTCAAGACATGGATATTGAAGGGTTGTGCTGTTATTTTCTTGATCAATGTTATTTTTTTCTGCTAAGCGATTGATTATTTATTGCAAAGGCAGTCGTCCTGTTCGAATCAACTTCTTGATCTTGTGTAAATGATTTTGAAATGGGTAAGACGAAATTGTTGGTAGTGGCCCAAATCGACGAATCTCATCAACAATATGAGACAAGTTATGTATGTTACTTGTAACTGAATTGAACTGACTGTAGTATTTGGTATTAAATTGCTTAAATAGAATTTGTGCAACAGGCAGAAATCGCCGAAAATAGTTGCTGGAGCAAATGGTAACTGCACAGAAGAGAATCGAAAAGATAGCATACATTTCATCTTCGACGAAGTGTTTGAGGATTACAATTCCAATGTAATTTAAAAATGAGGCGCATTCCGAAGCTTTCCAATGGTTCAAAGTGTCAATGCCGCGTACTGACCGGTGAATTTCCACGGGTAGTTGTACTTTTGAGAGTAATTCTGAAATTGAAGCGACCTCATTCTTTGACCACCTACGCGAGTCTAAACCATTATGCCATCCCGAAAAGCGAGAAGTAATCTCTTCATTACTCCTAGATGGAGTAGATGGAGTGAGTCAGAAACAATCACATCTTCTACTATATCGATTGGAAGATGCAATAGGGGCGTAACTACTGGTTGTTTTAACAGTTTCCCATTTTCTCTTATTTTGTACACTTGCTGATGTTCTTCGTACAGGCCTTGTCGGAATTCGAAATCCGTTCTTTTGACTGCTGACGTGTTCGGGAATATGTTCGTTCTTAATAATGAAGAATATTGACCAATCGTGCAACATTTAAGACAACCATGCTGAGAGTTGAAATTTACGATTCCTAAAAATAAATCATGCTGTTATGTAATAGATATACACTCAAATTTAAATCTGTTCACCTTTTATGAACGCTCTTGCTGGTGAGTCGCATATGAAAGCTCGTATTTTAACTTTCATATGAAACCCATTTATGATCAAACCGTGATGTAGTACAGGTAGAATATCAACCACAAACTTCTCTAGATATTCTTCCACTTTTTTTGGTTTGCAGCGACCGTAGCAAAATTCCAATCATCATGGGATTGATTTCTGGCAACTCGTGGATGTTAAACAATATAGGCCACACTTGTCCAGTTCCATTATTGAATAAGGGGAGGCCGTCAATGTTGATGTTGATGGATATTGACAGTTGTTCACTCAGTTTAGCAAAACACTGCCGAAGGCAATTTTCTGAAAGTTGATAAAAATAATATTTAGATCAGACAATGAGTCCTTTTCTGATTGAAAATCATATTCTCACCGATCCCTTGATGCCAATACACTCCTCCATCGATGGCAGTAATGGACGGTTTAATCCGAGGCGTATACAGAAGTCGCCTGGGATCTCTGGGCAATGTTGAGTCAAGTTGGTTAAGTTTTTGTAGGAGCGGTTTCATGGCTTGTTGTCTGATACAGGTCGGACTCGATTATCCGGAGTCGGGTTCTGAAGCTTCCCAACCATATATCTGGCAAACGGAATATTGAATGAAGCTGAAATTTTGCCTGATTACCAATCAAATTTGGTTTGATAAAATGTCAAGATTTAAGCTTTATACAATATTTCGTTTCGAAGATATATTATTGGGAAGCTTCTGATCCCGACTCCGGATAATCGAGTCCGACCTGTATTATATTGTACACTCCAATTTCGAAGAAATGACGATAGGTTCCTATCGGATTCCTCGATTGAATTACGATTGTAAATTGGTTCTGTGGCAAGCTCCATAGGAACCGTTTCTGCATCTTCACAGCCGTTGTTATCGGAAGCACGAGGATCGTCGAAGGATTCATCGTTAGATTCTGGTGAGATTTTCGGCACAGCAGAATTTGGCTCCGCGAATTCCGGGTGTTCCACCTGTTTATGGTCCACGGCAGCCGGATCAGATTTGTGGTTCTTGCTGGATGCCTCAGGATTTATTGCGGATTTATTATTTTGATCAATATGACGATATTTCTTCACTTTTCTTCTAAAACATCCACTATTCAGAAACATTTTCCACTTCTTTCTGCGATCCATTTTGTATCTACAATATCGACGAATAGTTTTATAAACAAAGTCAAATTTAGATATCAACTTTAAACAGTTACATTATACATTTCTTATATTACTGTATAATGCATTTATTTAAAGTAAGGTTGCATTATAAGCCGGTAAGCAATGAAGCACTTAAGCAAACATTATATAATGATATAATGTATAGTAAAATGCTGCTGTGCGACAATGCTATGAATTATTCTTATTGTTGAGTTAATGTATTATTGCATCAGGCGTGTGAACTTAATGCAGTTTCACCCTAATGATGCTGAAATAGAACTGATTACGTGCTATGATATAATGCATGTGGTTACTTGGGTGTTTACCTTTTATCACATTTTCAGCAAAATGTATAATATAAATGCCGCAATTATACCCGTCGTTCTGCTGGCAGCACTTTTTATCTCTCACTGTCCAACCTGAGGGTTTCTTGAGAGTTATGCCAGTGAGTTCGTGATTTTTTGACGTAGGACTACGTCTCTGTTTTCTATACCCGGTGTCATTTCAAAATTTATGAAACCAAGAGCGTTACGTTTGAGTGAAAGATTTTAAACGCTCACAGTATCTTTCCCACTGAATGAAATGATAAAGAAATCCCGTTATCCGAGAGATGAAACTCCCACGTTCAATTTGTAATATTCGGTGAACCTAAAAATCATTGATAAATAGTTGAAAAGTTGTTTTAAAGTTAGACATTGAAATCGCTGAAATCTATAAATATGGGTAGCGGACTAATTTTCTCGTTCAGTCTACCAACGCTCTCTGATTGGTGCGCATCGTGGGGGCAACTACCTAGGGGTTGTTCATAAACCACGTAGACCAAAATTTGGCAATCTCAGACCCCCCCTCCCCCCTCGTAGACTTTCGTCCATACAAAAATTTTGAAATTTGTATGGAGCGTAGACTTTGGCCAGACCCCCCCCCCCCAAAAAGTCTACGTGGTTTATGAACAGCCCCCTACGATGCAGGAAGGAATGCGATCATGCGAGAGCTGTTCGTCAGTTCCATTTCGACCACCGTCGAGGTGACACCTCGAGCTGGGCAGCGGCACATCGACTCAGCGACGACACTCGGCTATCGTACTGATAGCATCAGGAATCTCATTCACGGCAGCAAGCGGCGGGCCAGTTTTCGATGGCGTCTAGCGTTGAGCGCGGAGAAAACCAACGCAAATTGCGTGGCATTGTAAATTCATCAAAATCGTCCATTATTCAAACGGTCCTTTTCAGGACCATCGAAAATGATTTCTCAAGAGTTAATTGGATAAATTTCCACCCTCGATCGAGAAAGGTGTAGTGCAAAGCAAGGAGAGAGCATCGTTTCTCAGCAAGAGTGAAGCCGGTCATTAATCGCATCCACGGCAGCAAGCGGGGGCCAGTTTTCGACGGCGTTCAGCATTTAGTGCGGAGAAAACAAACACGCATAGTGGCATAGTGAATTCATTTAATTTTCTTCCTAGAATTATTCATTATCCAAACGGTCCTTTTAAGGACCATCGAAAATGATTTTTCGAGAGCTGTGAATTGGATAATTTCATTCCAACGAACGGGAAAAGTGTAGTATAACCGAAAAGTGAATTATTGAATGCTTGGTGACTCAGTCAGCAACAATTATGACGCCTAATTGTTCCACCCGGACTTTGGCAACGCATTATCATATCCGGACCATTTTGCGTGAAAAATGTTTCAATTCTAACATTTTCCAAATTAAAATGATCTAAATCATCTAATATTTTGGATACATTATCCGTTCAATGGAAATTTTCTCATTTCTCGGTTGAGTAATCGTTTGATGCGTCTGGAGCATGAGGGGCGGGTCATGCAAACGAAATTAACTGAAAAGCCAGCCGAATGGGAGGAGCTTCATATGCTAATCTAGGGGTATAAAAGCTGTGTCCTCTGTTTTCTGTCTTCATTTACGTTGGATCGGCCAAGGAGGTAGGATGTCATCTCCCTCAAGCAGCCGCACATCGACTGCGATGACTCTCGGTTGATAGCACCAGGAATCTAATCCACGGCAGCAAGCGGCGGGCGAGTTTTCGGCGGTGCCTAGTAATTGAGCGCGGAGAAATCCAACACGCATTGCGTGGCATGATGAATCCATCAAATTCGTCCATTATTCAAACGGTCCTTTTCAGGACCATCGAAAGTGATTCCTCAAGAGTTAATTGAAGAAATTTCCACCCTCGATCGAGAAAGGTGTACTTCGTTGCCAGCAAGAGTGAAGCCGGTGATTAAACTCATCCACGGCAGCAAGCGGCGGGGCAGTTTCAGGTGGCGTCCATCCGGTCACTAAATCTTATCCACTGTAGCAAGCGACGGGGCAATTTTTGACGGTATCCGGTATTCAGCGCGGAGAAAACCCACACGCATTGCGTGAAATAATGAATTCTTGTAATTTTCTTTCTTGAATCGTCAAGATCCCTTAAACGTTTCATTCCATCGGTCGGGAAAAGAGTGGGGCAGCCAAAAACTGATAGATTGAATGCTTGGTGCTCTGTTCAATGAAAATTTACTCATTGCTGGGTTGGTTCATCGTTTGAAGCGTCTGGGTGCATGCGGGCGGGGCATGCAAACGAAATAAACTGGAAGCCAGCCGAATGGGAGGAGCTTCATCTGCTAATCTAGGGGTATAAAAGCTGTGCCCTCTGTTTTCTTTCGGCATTTTCGTTGGATCAATCAAGGAGGATGGAGGTGGGTGTCACAGCAGCTAATTAACTGCTTCGACTCTCGGCTGATAGTACCTACCTAATATGAATTTCATCCACTGACCATGGAAGCAAGCGGCGGAGCAGTTTTCGACGGTGCCTAGCATTGAGCGCGGAGAAAACCAACACGCATTGCGTGACATGGAGAAATCATTAAAATCGTCCATTATTCAAACGGTCCTTTTCAGGACCGCTGAAACATGTTCCCGCAAGAGTTATGAATCGGATAATTTTAAATGGATGGAATAGATCAGAAAAAGTGTAGTGCAAACGCAAAGTGAAATATTGAATTCTTGGTGGCGAAGCTACAGCTACATTAAGCGTTCTACTCGGAATTTAACAACGCATTATTTTATCGGGACAGTTTTGTGAGAAACATTGATTCATTCTAACACGTATCAATTCAAAATAATTGTTTCCATTACCATACTTCCATTACTTTCTTCGACTGATAAAATTTTCTTAATAAATGGTTGATTAGTCGTATGAAGCATCTGAAACATACGGACGGGTCATGCAAACGAAATAAAGAGGAAAGCCTGCCAAATGGGAGGAGCTCCACCAGCTATTTTAGGGGCACAAAAGCTGTATCTTCTGTTCTCTTTCGTCATTTTAGTTGGATCAGTCAAGGGGAGTTGATGTCACCTCCTCAGCTGCGCACCATTCCAGCGACGACTCTCGTCTATCTAGCTGATAGAACAAGGAATCTCATCCACACCAGCATGCGGCGGGCCAGTTTTCGGTGGCATTCTGCATTTAGCGCGAAGAAAATCAACACGTCAACGGTCCTTTTTCAGGACCACCGAAAATTATTCTTAAAGAGTTATGAGTCGGATAATTTTCGGATAATGAAATACGACAGACTGAAAGCTTAGCAACAGTAAAGCTGGCCTAGCCACTAATTGTTCTTCCCAGAAGTATACAACGTATTGCCGAATCCAGAACATTTCACGAGAAACTCCAAAATGATCTAACGTTTCGTTTTCCAAACATTTCTTTTGCGACTCCCCAGTCTGTCGTCACCCTACTTCGCGTGGAACAATTGACGTGTGCCTGCAAGCAGTTGGGGTTACAGCGCGAAACGTATTTAGGAAGCTATGATCTATAATGCCATTCAATAGTGTAATAATTTAATCTGTTCTATAAAAAGCTTTCAAAGAACGGATGAATGAAGATTTCAGGCCAAACATTTCAATAGGTCCTATCTACATTTGAGAGCCTCTCTTCGTTTACTTTCTCTTTCAATTATTGCAATGTAATGGTACACTTTTCAACTATTTTTGCAGTACAAATCAAAGGACGATTGTTTTGACCATCGTTCAATGTAAGGAGACAATCAAAATACAAATAAACAGCTGAGATGTTAACAAAAGAGAGGGAAACCAAAGAGAGCCTCTCTTCTGCAGATAGGACCTTTAGACATATTCGGCCTGATTTACCTTTAAAATTAAAAAACTCTTGAACTTGTCTGCAGATACTTATGAATGCGTCCATCTAAAGTGATTACATAACTTTACTCAACACATGAATCCGCCCATTTGAATTTGCCAGCGTCTGTAACAAAATACATTGTATAATTAAGGTCTACTAATGTGACAGGTCCGTTGATTGATGACCCGAAAGATCAGCTGGTTTAAGACGTTAAATAAAAAGGCCATTTTGAAATCAGAATTTCGTTCCAGCCTTTGTCCTACGTCAACTTTGCGGTTATGTCCTAGACATTACCCACCCCTAGTTTTTTATTTGACTGCAAAACTTGCCATACAGGCAGTTTGCAGTCAAATTCGTCGAATTGCCTTGCATCGAATCAAACATTTCGAAGCACCTCTTATCATTCTGGACAGTGATTTTAACGAGATAAAAGTGCTGCCCATAACAAACTGGTATAAGTGTGTCGCGTTTTTCCGTTAAAACTTTGGCCACGAGTACAGCAATTTTGTGTTGTGTGCCAATGTCCAGTTTACCTATTTCTTCAAACATTCCCAGCTGAAACAGCTTTGTGGCTGTGAACGTATCCAGCATGTTTACATTGTTGTTTTTGTTTAACAGCCACAGCACTGCATCAACGCAGAAACCATAGATTTGCCTGAAATGAACATATATTTTTATTGGGTGCTGGCTTTTTAATAAATAACGTAAACGCCATTGCCATGGAAAAACTAACTTTAAATTGTTAGTTTCTAGTTTTTCGGCTAAGCAGTCTTCATTAAACTAACATTTTTCAAGTTATTTCATCGAACACATTACCAGAAAATAAGATGGCTCAATGTTCAGTCTGCAGGATTTGCAGCAAATTTCCTTGGGAATGATCCTTAAGGATTGCCAGGACACTATGTCGTCACAATCCCCCACCCTTTGCGTTAAAGTGGATGAAAAACCCAATATTCTAGAATAATTCATTTTTCGACTTATTTCATCGAACACATTACCAGAAAATAAAATGGCTCAATGTTCAGTCTACAGGATTTGCAGCAAATGTCCTTCGGAATGATCCTTAAGGATCACCAGGACACTACGTCGTCACAATCTCCCACCCTTTGCGTTAAAGTGGATAAAAAGTCAACAAAGTTGTTCAATGAGTTATTTTCTTATTAATGTTTCTAAGGAGGTATATGTCGTCTTGATAATAGGGCCATTTACCCTATATTGAGTAGTTTACCCTAATTTCCAACTAACACTACAATTAATGCACTAACATTACAATAATTAACCCTTGAAGTTCCAATTTATGTTGCTGAGCGGAATACGCCTAAATGTATGTAATTCCGTCAAGGGTGGAATGGCCGCAGGGAAACAAAACCGATCTTCGGATATAGTCGGTAACAACGGATGCATGATGTCAGACGAGAAGCCAAAGCGGCGAACGCGGTTCCGGCTGGAGCGTTTGTCAGTTTGCCCGTTCGCGACAGTTCGGTTCACGATGCGCATTTTAACCTTCTTAATACATCTTAATACACAAGAATCTAAATCAAAATCATTACCGGATTTTTTGAACTGCGACGGTTCATCTTCCCTTATCTCTTGAATCTGCTTTTCTATTGTTTAATTGGTTGCCGAAATGTCGTTCTTTTTTTCTATGTTCCACATACCTGATCATTCAGGCAGTCAATTCATGTTTGAACATCACAGCTCGTTCAATGGACGGGTCAATACACTGCTCGAAAACATTTTAAAAAAAGTTCGTGTTACGGGATGAGAAAAAAAAGAACAGGGTTTTGGGATTCTGAGAAGAATTTTTGAAAAGTATTGCAACGGGACCTCACAGTTTATGGCCGAAGTTTGTATGGAGAACCTGGGGTGCTCAATTGATATGTGTATTAGAAGCTTAGAAGTGCCGTGCATATATTTAGGCGTTTATGATTTAAGGTTTGTTTCGTTATTTTTTTTCCTTCGACGTTTCGTAAACTTCCCCTTCATCTCGGCTCCGGTCTTCTTGTAACAATTCCATGAGCTCGTCATCGTCCAGCAACATTGTTTTCACAAACTTTGTCACCGTCAAATCCTTCCTCCATCTGCACAATCTGCGAATGCACTTCTTCTTCTTCCTCTGGATTTTGTTTGCTGACTGCGCAGGTTTGTCAAGTGGGCTTCCAGCAGGCATTTAGGGTACCGTGATTTCGAGTGAAATTGATCAGTGGAGTGAAATTGACAAGAGGGTCATTTTCATTTGTTAAAAATAACGCTTTAAACTCAAAACAATTTGTAAAAGTTGTTCATCATCTAGCTCAACAGTTATTGAATGATGAGTTTACATGTTTTACAGTCAATTAGTCACATAATTCAATATTTTCCGAAACTGCCTGTCAGGCGAACTTCACTGGCACTTTCAAACTTTTGTTACCGTAGCTGTATCGCAAATGTAATGAATATTCGAATGAATGTTTCTAGCTGCCTAGTATTCGCTTAACCCGATTTCGTCATCAAGAGTTCTATAAATAATTTAATGCATAAAATTGTACTTTTTCGGAAATTGCATACTTTCAGGCGTTTTATTAAGATTTATTAAACTTCAAACTTAAATATATCAAACTTCAGTAAACTTGTTAAAATTGCGCACAGCTTTTCGCATTCCGGTGTTGTTAATTCAGGAGGAAAAAATATTTTCAGCACTTACAAAAACATTTCACTGATTGATTGATTTCACCCCGAAATTAAAATTTTTGATTTTTTATTTCAAATGATAGGGTCTTGTACCATTTGGGCAAGTGTACCTATTTTGACACTTGCCGCTATAACTAAGTCAATTTCAAACGAATTTATTTGAATTTACCTATAGAGTTAGGCACGTGCAGTATCTAACTCTATACCAAAACTCAAATCAATCGGTTTGAAATTGACTTCGTTAAAGCGGCAAGTGCCCAAAATAGGTACACCTGCCCAAATGGTACAAGACCCTATTTTTTGTAATAAAATGATTTGCAGTAGAATTTTTCACTTCGTTGACTGATGAAACCCATGGTCGTACTTATTTTAAAGCATTAAATTGATCCATATCGATAAGTATTCAAAAATTAATCGCCAAAAACTACGAAAAGTGATCAATTTCACCCGAAATCACGGTATTTGTTTTTTCAACTGCTGCACATTCGGTCCCAACAAGTTAGATGCAATAGATAATTGTGATTTTTGTGGTCACCGTAAGCGATTCGTCGGCATCAGTTTTGTCTAATGAAAACCGGAAGCTTTGATTGAGGTAAACATTTCTTGAATGTTGATATTATTCCCTGATCTATGGGGCTGCTGTAACAGTGAGGATGTGTTCGGAGGCAGAAATTCAATCTTCGTGTTTGGGTGCTCGATTGCCATGTAACTGGACGCGCTATCCAGAATGACAAGAATTTTAATCGGCAATCCATTTTTCGTAAAGCATCAGGGATCAAGCAACTTTTAACCCAATCGTTGAAAATTTCCTTTGTCATCCACGCAATTCTGTTAGCTCATCTGTAAACGGGCAACCTGTTAAAGTTCGTAATTTTTCAAAGCCCGAGGGTGCATGCAGAGTGTTATGAATCATTATTTTATCACCAGATGCGTTGCAGCAGAACATCAAAGTGGCGAGTAAATGAACTTAGGAAGAAGGTAAAAATCTTCTTGAATGGGTGCAGCAATTTATTAGGAAAAAGGGCAACGCGAGGCAAAAAGTCTGAAAACCCCCGGCTTTTGTGGCAAATATGCATAAGGTATGCTGATGCAATTCGAAATTTTATTTAGATAAGTGTAGTACATAATCTTTTTCAACCGCTAAAAATACAAAACTCGTTACCGTAATCCGGGGTAACATTGATCAGAATTTCCTATCTATCTTGAATAATTATCTTGTTAAAGCAAACGTTACATGTTTAATATTTTTAAAACAAGTACTGGCCCTCTGAGTATGTGTTAAGCTACTTGAAAAAGTATTGTAAAACTTTAAAACATGTTTAAATAAGGTTTTTAATATAATTTTTGATTGTGTTGATTTGGGGTAACATTGATCATGTCAGTGATCAATGTTCATTTGTGTTGAATATACCCTTTCTAACTAAATTCGGGGTCGCTGATTTCGAATATGTTGTTCAAATTCTTACAAATTATGTACTTTTTAAGTTATTTTAGGATTAAAATCCTCTAAACCACGAGTAACACCTAAAGGTAGGCAATGGCTTAAGGAATTGATAGCCGACTTTTAATAAATCGTATATTTTACTGAAAAATAGCATTTTCATAAAAGTTTCGTTTATTAAATCCAACTCTAGAATATCATATTGAAGTAATACAGTAATTTCGAACCTCATATTGTATCTAGTATTTACGCCAAGCATGAATGTTTGACAATGTATCTCATTGCGTTACGAAACACAGTTATGGAAAAATTGATCTAATTCAATGTTTATGAAATTCAATTTCCATAAATTGCATGTCATTTAATAGCTAAATGATAGCAGATTACTATATACCATTCCATAGCAGAAACTGATTCAATGTAAAATGCTTATTTGAACATTTCATGAGGTGGGTCAAGGCGATCAATGTTACCCCGCTGATCAATGATACCCCGGATTACGGTATCTATTTATCCACCAACGGTAGCTATTCTCTGTTCGTGTTATGATTTGATTCAACTGAGCTAAACTAAGAAAAAAGTTCTGCAAATAAAGTTGAATCTCGTATGTAGTGTATGCATTTGCACTATACTTTTCATTGCATTACCTTCGGAGAACTGCTTCAGATAATAGACTATTTACATTTGAAAGTCGATGGGTGTTTCTTCTGCGTGAAAATAATTATGGCCTTCCATCAAGCCCACTAACGTAGCTACATTGATTTTGTAAAGGATATTGATTGCATTTATATAGGATCACCTCTTTTAGAATGGCATTAGTCCATTCAATTGTTTTAACTGCGTTACACTTCAAAGATGAGTTTCCTGAAGAAACTTCAACGATTTAGGATTTTTCAACATTCCTTCAAGGAACCCGCCGAATTTTACGCCCACCAAATAAAATTCCCCAACAAAGTATCGAAAATTTCCGGTCTGGATGTGTTCAGTGAAGATTTCCAGATACTAAATCCCAGAGTAACGTTCAGTGTCTCGCTTTTGATGTTCTACTTCTACATCAACATAGTATCGGCCTACGAAATGCGAGACAATACCGAAGATCTGATCAACAGTTTAACCACAATTGGAATCGCAATTCAGTCCGTGACGAAAATAGTCACGTTTGGAGTTTTCCGGAAAGATCTTGTTTGGCTGCACCAATATACGAAGACGCTCTACCGAGAGGAATGCAATCCGCGAACGAGAGATCTGCTAATGAACGATGTTTTCTTGCTGAGTGTGATTTTGAAAACGATGATTGTGGGATACGCCTTTACAAGCATTTCGCTAGATTTTGCCCCTGTGCTAGTTTTGACATATACGGGCCTAAAACTGTTACCATTTGGGTTCTACATTCCATTCCTCGATCAGTTTTCGTGGACAGGATATATGATCAATTATTTTGTTCAGATACTTTTGACGGTGTTCGTAACGTCCCAGGATATGGGCCCTGATTGTATCTACATGATCATATCGATGAATTCGTTCACGCAGATAAATCTGATTGTCGATTCGCTGAAGGAATTAAGTCGGCACATTGACGAGGGAGATTCCGACATGGATGACCAAATCATAAGCATCATCCAACGACATCAGGAACATCTGACGTAATAATAAAAAAAAACATCATAAAAGTTGTTTTAAAATGACATCAACATAATTTCAGATACCTACGCACAGTTGAAACGGTTTTCTGTATGATGTACTTACTCAGCTTCATAAGTTTGTCGTCTGTTTTGATTCTATCGCTGTTTGCCGTAGTCACGGTAATAAATAAAGTGCTTCAGTTTGGTTTTTATATATAACAATGAATATACTTTTCAGCTTTCTTGGTACCAAGGAATTGTGTTTATTCTGTTTGTCAGCTATCAGTTATTTTTTGGATGCTTTCTAGGAACGATTCTGGAAATCAAGGTAAAATCCGGCGAAATGTATAACACTGATTTAAATTATCACTTTTCCATCCCGCAGAATGAAGAATTGCAGCGTGCAATTTACAACATCTCATGGTATAAACTGTCATTGAGCAATCAAAAATTACTTCGTTTTCTTCTACAATCAGCTCAAGAACCAGTTAAATTGACGCTCGTTTTTGCTCGATTGAACATGCCCACGTACTTGCAAGTGTACAAAACTATCTACAGTATTTTCACTATGCTTTTGACCGTTCGCGAGGAATAATACATGATACGATTATAAAAACGTTGATTAAAGAATGGTAGTAGCAAAAAATCCGCACCAACCACTGCGCCAATGAGGCGCACCTCACGTAGCTCCTGAGCAAGCTTCAATTAAAAAGTGTTACGAAAAATGAGATAGAAGTATGCGAAAATGATTTTCCAAATAAAATATTCTTCGCACACAATCTACTAGCAGTTTTTTTTTAACAATTATAAATCTACAAAATATGCTTTAGCAAACGGCCATAAACGTTTGAAAAGTTCATGGAACAAGTTTAGTTATATATTAACGGAACAATCGATGGAAATGGAATTATGTTGAAAGCAAGCATGGAAAACAACGGCAAAAGAACGCCAACAAACCGATGATTGGTCCAAATCAGTGATAGGCAATATACTGCAGGAAACTATTTTAGACTCTTACAAATGTTCTAAACATTTTCCTTGCCTGAATTTGTCACAGTTATGCTCTAGCTGTTTGTTCCGACCAGGGCATATGACCATCACCTGCAAAATCCGAGACACAGTCAATTGATTAAAGGCTAAAAGTTTGACATACGTAATGCCTGAAGTTCATAGGCACAATATGTGTTGAAAAATGGACAAATTGAGAGGAAAAATTGCGAAAAAATCCACGTAGTTCTGGTGGGATTTGAACCCACGTCTCCCCAAGTTCGCTAGACAGGGCGCGTTAACCAACTCCGCCACAGAACAAGCTAACAATTCTGTGAAGTAGAAAGCCAACCTGAACCCAAAGCCCACCTCACCCCACGTTCTTTCCTCGCAATTCACCACCGACCGAAGGAGATGGTGAATTGCGAGGAGGGGTGGCGATTGGGGTGAGGTGGGCTTTGGGTTCAGGTTGGCTTTCTACTTCACAGAATTGTTACCTTGTTCTGTGGCGGAGTGGGTTAACGCGCCCTGTCTAGCGAACTTGGGGAGACGTGGGTTCAAATCCCACCAGAACTACGTGGATTTTTTTCGCAATTTTTCCACTCAATATGTCCATTTTTCAACACATATTGTGCCTATGAACTTCAGGCATTACGTATGTCTAACATACCATTTCGGTTGGTTATCCGAAAAACAGCAACATTCGTGTTGGCTAAAAGTTTCCACATTCAGCTATGGGAGAAGAATGCACGCCTTATTACAGTTAGGAGAACGATGGTACTCAGGCTCGTAGGGTTTCACTATTAAATGAACAGGATTCAAACGAAGAAATCCTTGCCTGGAAGCCGGAATAAAGGCCTTTTTGTTGTAGATTGGAGGGTTATAAAGAGATACGTGGTAAATCAACATCACGTGAAACTCTCTGTAGAACTGCAAGTTTACAATAGACAATCGGAGAAGCTCCTAGGGCCAATGAAATACAGCCCACACAAGATCTTGAAATGAGTACGAAAGCAGAAGATTCTAAAATGGCTAAGCCTATCCAACAAACTTGTAGAACCGAAAGCGAAACGCAATTAGGGCGACAAAGGTACTATTAGGTCTTCAAACAATGTGGAGATAAAATTAACAAAAGCCTAAAAATGCTAATCGATTCTTTACAGAAGTCTTCTGAAATTCTTTCAAACAATAATGTTAATCATTTTCAGAATATTCCTCCAGCGATTGCTCTAGAAGTTCTTCCGGGCACTCCTCCAGAAATTCCTCCGAGGATTCCTTCAGGAATTATTCCGGGGACTTCACCGGAAATTCTTTCAAGAATTTTTGCGAGGCTTTTCCCCAAGAATTACTTTAGGAATTCCCCCAGTTAATCCTTCGGGGATTTCTACAGTAATTCCTTTAGAGATTCCTTCAGCATATCCTCAAGAGATTATTCCAAGGTTTCATCCAGGAATGCCTCCTGTGATTTCTCCACGAATTCCTTCCGGGATTCCTTCAGGTTTTTCTCCTGGGCAAGGATGGGATCATTCATTCGAAATCAGTTACATTCACTTGCTGTTAATTCGCTTCAGAAATATCGTAGCTAAAATCAATGTATGGAACACTTTTCCATGTTTGTTTACCTGATTCTTTTTAGAATAATTTAGCGTAGCATTAATAATCAAGTCAGCAGAAGGCAGCAAACGCAACTCTTCACGGCGTGAATGTAATTTACATTCACCGTGTGGAGAGTTGCCTTCACAGCTCGCACACGACTTTAGCGTATCCGACCCTACCCAAATAACCAAAAGTTCCGCTCCCCATGACGAAATGCACTTTCAAGTTCCGCAAAGTGTAGATAAAGTTCCGAATGGAACTTTCTGGCTGCTTAAGAAGCTAACAATGTGCCTTGCTGGAACTTCGAGTTACTAGAAGTTTATTTCAGTAACTTAAGAAATTTTTTTTCATTTTAGCAAAAAAAAAAACTGAGAACTTTTTTACCAAATTATTAAGTGAA
>NW_026917192.1:0-25000 GCF_035046485.1 Aedes albopictus
GGGAAGAATCCTAAAAGGAATATAAAAAAAAACGACTTGAAACAATACAGAAGGAATCATGTGAGAAATCGTAGAAGGCATTACAAAAGGTATTTCTGAAGAAGTTTCAGGAAGAAACTCTGTCGGAATTTGTGGAAGAAATTTAAAGATGGGTTTCAACTTTCTGTATAATTTGTGTTCACATCCATGGAATTTGCTACATCTTATCGAAAACCAGATTCTTTCTGGATTTAGCTTGCTTTTCGAATACATTTGCTGGAATCTTCTGCGTCTTCACCACAAGCTTCCAGTAAGAACGCTCGGCATTACGGGAAAAAATGTTTTGACTGTTCTTACTACAAACATGTAGCAAAAACTCATGTGCAAAAGTTTATTATCTCATATCAGAGATTCACATCAACAATGTAGTAAACTCTGTGGAAAAGTCCACAGACCTACACACTTGAAAATTTTCGCGAACTCGGCTTTCCGCGCACAGCCGACTGCTCAGTAAATTCAAAAACTGATATCTCAGTCTTGTACCGACTTTTCGAACCCTCTAAGAAGAATACCCTCTTTGAATGAGTGTAATCAGTTTCGTACCTTTTAATTCCGCCCTATGTTGCTTATCCTTTGACAGATACGCGTATTTCGACTACCACTTGTAATCTTCCTCAGTGGATAATTGACACTGAGGAAGATTACAAGTGGTAGTCGAAATACGCGTATCTGTCAAAGGATAAGCAACATAGGGCGGAATTAAAAGGTACGAAACTGATGATATCTCAGTATAAATTACGTTTGTTTGCTGATTCTCAGCTAAGCAGTTGCCGAAGCTCAGTAATAAACTGTCATAGTTGCTGAGATCTCGGAAATGTTGCTATTTGCCGAGCACTCGGCTGTGCGCATCTCGGCGAAAGATTGAGAAAATGCTGAGATCCCGGCATTCCAAATCAAGTGTGTACTAAGTTCGGAGTAGATCTACGAGATGTAAAACTCGCTACTTTTTATTCATAGATACAACGTTTTATTTTTTATCGGTAAGAGATCAACCAGCCTAGGGCTGAAAATCTTTATAATAAAGTAATAATAATATTTTTACCGGTATAAAATATCTCTCAGTAATTAAGATATTCCCTAAGTATTCCAGGTTCAATATCTTAAAAATACTGTCAAATATATTGAATATCAAAAGAACGTTAATTTTTTTCCAATACATTTATACTGAAGTCCTGGAGACGATCAGTTAATAATACCTGGGAACTGGGCCTTTTAAACTTATGATAATTATTCCACCAAGATTTATTTGATAGAATGCGGAGTTGTGCCAATTTTTAAAACTAAGTTCTGGTGAAGAAGATTCAAAAACTTTCTCAGATAAGAAAAAACCTTAGTGTACGAGAAAGGCAAAGTTATTACATTATCCATTATTTAGAAATGTATGAAGTTTTTTTTTCAAAATATGAAGTCTGTAGAACTAGATTTTTTTTTAAAGCACAGATCTAACAGAAATTACTACAATGATTTCAGAATTCTCAGATATTTCTTTAAGAATGTCTGTAGCTGTTGAAATAGAGATTTTTCTCAGATATTACATTTAAAATGTTCAACTTTTTAAGTTGGTCTTACACATTTTAGTGCTGAGCAGTTTTAACGTGTTTCACCCACTGTGCTACAACGAGGCAAAAGCCGTACTCGTTCTCCATCGCAGAGGGAATCGTTTTGTTTACATCTACGTGGAATCGGAAATGCTACCCGATTGCAGTTAGCACCAGCAGCAACAGCAAATTTATCGCACGTTAGTCATGTGTAGCCAAAACAATTTTTTTTTTGAGATAAGAGCTTGCGCTAGTTACGGAAGGTTCGGGACACACTTACCTTCTTGGAAGGAGTTAAAACTGCTCCGGTTGTCCGTTGTTCCAAGTGGTCCGTTCGCTTATTGAACGACTCGATTTGGATATCTCTGTCTACACCTCTAGCTAGGTAGGTAGGACAGCAGATGATGCACAAAGCACCACGGCAAGGTGAAACCTTCGAACGATGCACACTGCTGCGCTCCAGCGCACCTTCCACTGGTGATGATCAATAATAACACACCGCACTCAACAATGCGTACGTATGGAGCTTACACTGCACTGTGGTGTGCGTGCGTGTAGGTCTGACACTCGAAACGCAATCGGACAAAGCGCAGTGTAACCCTCCCGGAATGGAATCCGGAAAGTTTCCGGATGGAATCCTAGAAAAGTTCTCCCAACACTACACTGTGAGTTGGTATTTCTTCTTCCTGCTTCTTCTAACTACAAACGCACAGACCAGCACTGGCACTGGTGGTTGGTTTCACACTGTCAATATGGGAGAAACTTCCATCTTCTTGCGACTTCTTTTCGCTGCGGCACTACTGAACGAACGCACTGAAAACCACTTTTTTTTCTTCGGGATCAGAGAACACTGACCGGGTTGAAAGAGCACAACGACGAATACCTATTCTGCGGTGTGGTATCAACAATTCGACATTCTTTTCCGGTTAACTGCTTGCTGCTTCTGCAAGTAGGAGATGTGAAATAAGACAGATTCGTCATCCAACTTTTACTTCCGAAAAAATGGGTAAGAATTAGAGTGACCCCGTTAGAGTGGCCCAGGCTTACAAAGAAAACGTGAAACGTCTGGAATTAAAAACCTTTTCGATTGAAATAAAGTTTATTGATGGATGATGATTGATGCAGGCAGTCGGTATGCAGGCGTAATCGGAACCTTACAAATGCGTTAAGGTGAAATTATCCGGTGTATTACGATGAATACTTGCTCTGAAGTACATCTGTGAGCACAAGAACTCTTCCGGGGTCTGCATTTCCTTCAGAGATCAGGAATTCAAGATTCCACCTTGAATTCCTCACAAGATTCCCTTTTAAATTTCTCGTGCAATGAAATTTTTCCTTGAAATCTCACTATTTCTTACGAAATTCCTCCCCGGATTGCATCAGAAATGCCTCCAGGGATTTCTACTGAATTCTTTCCTTCATACTGAAAGTTTTCCTGGAGATCTACCCAGAGTTTCTTTCTGGAGGAGTTCTTGAGAGATTTCGTCCAGAATTTTTACAGATTTGCTCCCTTGCTCCCTGGATCTCTCCAGGGATTTTCACCGGGATCACTCCAAGAGGTTTTCCGGGAGTACCTTCCAGAACCTTCCAGAATATCTCACAGATATCAGGTTTTTTACAAGTTTGGCCCGGGATTTCAGAAAATCTACTAGGCTTTTCTTCGAAAAGTTTCTCCTGAAACGACTGCAGAAGTTTATTTCTGAATTTATCTCAGAATCCCTCCTCGCTTCATGCTGGCATTTCTCTGAAAGTTCCTCCGGGAAGTTTTCATCCCAGAATTTCATATACAAATTTTCCCGAAGTAATCTTCTCGCACGATTTATTCCGGAGTTACTAAAGAGATGTTCACGGAGTTCCTTTCGGGATTTCTCTTGGAGGTTTTCTGCGCCTGATTTCCGATAGTTCTTAAGGATATAAGTAGGATTCAGTATGAGCTAGTCCCGTGATTACTATAGTAGTTTCATTTGGAAGTTCTACAAGAGTGTCGTTCTCGATGATTTTTTCTCGAATTTCTCTCAGCAATACTGGAGTTCTTCTAAATATTTTCGGAGTTCCTCCAGAGATTTATCTTGGAGTTCCTCATGGAATTTCTGTAGGTTCTCCTGGAATTGTATCTTTCTTGAAATTACCTTATTTTTACTCACGGGATTATTCCCAAAAGGCTATCCCGAATTAAATCCCTTGAATTCCTCACAAGATCTAGCATCCTGGTGTTCTCTCCGGGGTTTCTATGAGAGGTTTTCCCGATATACTTCCAGTAGTGTTTCACCCGGAATTTCGTCTAAGTATACTCGCAGGATTTCTTCCAGAGATTCTCCTAGGATTTTTAGGAGTTTCTCCGGGGATTGCTTCCAGAGGTTCTTCCCGGATTGATGGGAGGTTTTCTCCCGGGATTTCATCCACAATCACCTTTCAAATTTTTTCGCTGGGTTTACTCCGGAGTTCTTCCCGAGATTTTCATGAAGTTTCTTTCGGGTTTTTTTCCCGGAAGGTTTTACGCAACTGCTTTCCGAGAGTTTCTTCTGGATTTTGCGCGGGATGCAGTATGAATTTGTGTTGCGATTTCTACAGGAGTTTCTCTTTGATTTTTCTTTAGAAGCTCTCCGGGGACTACTGCAGAAAGTTCTCCAGAGATTTTATCCAGTGTTCCTTCCGAGATTTCACTCATAATTTTAGGGAAGTTTGTCCCGCGATCTCCATCGGAGTTATTTCCGAGATTCTGTACGAGTTCCCTTCATTTGTTTTCCTGGAAATTGTCCCGGGATTACTGCAGGAGTTCTTCTCAAGACTTCTGCAGAAAGTCACCCGGGTTGTTTTTTTTTCGACTATCCCCTACAGATCCCTTCCAGAGAATTGTCGGGATTTCCTGGGTTTCTCTGAAGGTAAGTGTTCTCTGAATTTGTCTATTTTTTCTCCTGAGTTTCTCACAAAAGTTCTAAGATTCCATTGGGAATGCCTCCCTGGGATTCTTCAGGATTTCTTTCAGAAATCCCTGGATTACTCCTCAAAGTATTGTCGCACTTCGTCTCTGGATTTCTCTAGGAATTCTTTTTGAGAAACCATGCAGAGGTTGTCCCGGATTTGCTTCTCGAATTCCTCGCGGGATCTCTCCTGGCGTTATGTACACAATTTCTGGAAGAGGGTTTCCTGCATTACTCTCAGTGTTTCTTCCGGAAATCTTCTAAAAGTTCCTCTCAGAAGTTTTTCATAGGATTTCTGCATAAGTTACTCCCAAGATGTCTATAAAGGTTTATCCGGAAATTTGTTCCGGAATTTCTCCTTGAACTTATGCTGGCATTTCTCCTGGATTTGTCCAAGGATTTTATCCAGAGGTTATTCTGAAATTTCAGCCAGTTTTTCTCTTAGAATTTCCTCCACAAAGTTTCTAAGAATCACACTTACAGTTCCTCGCAGAATTTGTTCCGGAATTTCTTCCAAGATTTTCACAAAGTTGCTTCCCGGAATTGCTTTCTGATAGTTTCCACCTAGATTTCGCGCGGAATTATGTATGAGTTTGTCCCACAATTTCTACAGGAGATTCTTTCGATTTTTGCCTAAAAACTTTCCAAAGATTACAACAGGAGTTTTCCTCATGACTTATGCAGAAGGTTCTCACGGGATGTTTTCCGGAGTTATTCTAGAGATTTCTTTCAGAGAAATTTCTTGAATTTCTCTAGAAGGTCTTTGCGTGATGTCTCTAAGAGATTTTCCTGGGATTGTTTCTAGAGCTCTTCCTTGAATTTAGCTAATATTTCCACCCGCGATTACCCCCAGATTTTTTCCTCAAAATTTCTGCCGGAGTTTCTTCCGGGATTTCATTTATAATTCTGTAGGAATTGGTCCCATGGCCGTAGTTTTGCCTTAGATTTTGTATTCTACATTTTTCCCGGATTTCTTCTACGAATTCCTTGAAGAGAATTTTCAGGGTTTTTCTGAGTTAATTCTTCCCTGATGTTTTCTGATTTTTCCTTCCGAGTTATTTACAAAAGAACAAACAAACTGTGTCGGAGTTCTTCTCTGGATTCTTCCAGTTATTCCTGACACTTCATGTAGCGGATGTCCCAGATTTGCTTACCGAATTCCTCGCGAATTTCTGGAAGTAGCTTTGCTGGGTCTCCAGTTAGCCTAGTGGGTAAGGCTACGGATCGCCAATCCGGGACGGCGGGTTCGATTCATGTCCGGTCGTGAAAATTTTCTCGACTTCCTGGGCATAGTGTATCATTGTCCTTGCCTCACAATATACAAATTCATGCAATGGCAGGCAAAGAAAGCCCTTCAATTAATAACTGTGGAAGTGCTCAAAAGAACACTAAGTTGAAATGAAGCAGGTCAAGTCCCAATGGGGACGTAGAACCATAAAGAAGAAGAAGAAGCTTTTGAAGATTCAGGATTTTTTCAAAAACCTCTCAGAATTCCTTCAAGATTTCTGCAGGAGTTTCTCTCGAGATGTCTGCAAATGCTTATACCAGAATTCCTCCTTGAAATCATGCTGGCATTTCTTCTGGAAATCATCCAGGGATTTCTCCCAGAGGTTATTCAGAGTTTCTGCCAGATTTTTTCCCGGAATTGCATTTACAAAGTTTTTCGGAATTATCCTTACAGCTTTTTGCGATATTTATTCCGGAGTTCATTCCTGATTTTTTATAAGAAGTTCTCTCTGAAGTTGCTTTCTGATAGTTCGACCTGCATGTTGCGCGGAATTCTGTAGAAGTCTGCCCAGCGATTCCTGTAAGAGTTTCTCTCGGGATTCTACAGGAGACTTCCTCGATTTTTTTTCTACAAACTCTCCCAAGGTTACAACAGGAGTTTCTCTTCCAGAGATTTTTCTTGTGATTTCTCTCAGTGGCGATTCCCTAACCTCAAATCTACCTGTTCAACAAGTTCAAATTCTTGAATCTCTTCATCAAATTAGCTTGTAATGAACGGAAAATGGAGAGATTAGCTATTCTAGCCAATTTTCAATTTGATTCTCCTCAAGATTATTTCGGAAAAAAATTGTATTCTCCGCAATTGAAAGTTTTTGAGTCGTTGAACAGGTAAAAAGTGAGGTTACGAGACGCCACTCTTTCTCTTGAAGTTCTTTCCAGAGTTCCGCCTTGATTACTATCCGAGATTACTCCCAGAAGTTTTCACTGGATGTCCCATGGCTTTTCTCGACATTTCTGACGAAGTTCCCTCTGAGGTTTCCCTCAGAACTCCTCCAGCGAGTTCTCTTAAGGTTTTCCCAAGATTCGTCACAGAGTTGTTCTGTTGTTCTTTTTGAGTTTTCTCCGAAGGTAACTTTTCTTGAGGTTTTCTCGCGGGATTCCACTAGGGTTTTCCCAATTACCAACCGTAATTTATCTCAAAATTCCTCAGAGAAAATTCCAGAATGCGTCTGCGACTTCCTAACAAAGAATTTCTGTGGATAACCCAGGAGGTATCACAATAAAAATGTTGCTCTTGTCGGGGTAAATTTCACTCCCAGAAGGTGCTCCGTGAGAAATCTTGGAAGGTACTAATGAACTAAATGAAATCTTGCGAGGAACTTTAGGGGGAATTCCTGGCCGAAGTTTGTACAAATCCTATGATAAATCCCTAGAGGAAACCCGAGAAGAACTCCGGTAAAGATTCCAAGATCACCACAAGAAATCCCAGAACGAACTCCGGGAGAAACGTCTGAAAAAGAAAAGCTGTGGAAGAAATTCCACAACTTCACGTTACATATCAGCATAAACTGACGTAGAAATCCAGAAAGAAGCTTCAATAGAAATCCTTGGCGACAGTGCTGAAGAAGCTCTGCGAGAAATCTGGAAGAAATCCCTGGAGGAAATCTAACATTTCGGGAGAACTTCTGGGAATATCCAGCAGAAATCTGTGAAGAAAGTCCTGAAGATATCCAGGGAAGAGCGCTTGGATGAATCCTGGCGAATCACTCAGAAAATTATTCAAATTAACTCCCACGAGAAACTTTGTAAAAAAAACCATTCTTGAAGTAATCACAAAAGGAACTCCGGGAGAAATCCTCGAAGGCACTTTGGCAGCAACATGGAGGAAACCTCTGGAAGATATTCAGAGAGAGTTGTCAGCCAGAATTCAGAGAAGAATCAGGTGGGGGTTTCAGAGGAGAATCGAAATAAAAGCTTCTAAAAGAATACCAGCAGGAATTCCTCTCAAACATCCTCTGGATTGCCGGATAAGAATGTAACTGTGTAATAAATTCTGGAAGAAATCTTGGCAGGATGTCTTTAAGATATCCAGGGAAGAACACCAGAAGGAACCCTGGAAAATTTCTGAGAAAATTAATGGGAAAAAATACAAAAGTTATCCCACGATAACCTCTGGAAAATATCCCGAGACAAAATCTCAGAAAATTTCTTAAAGAAATCACAGGATGAACTCCGGGGGAAATCCCTTAAGGCACTCTGGATGCAACATGGGGAAAAACTCCGAAAAATTACCAAGGAACGATGTCGGTTAGAATAAGGGAATGAATCTTGAGAGATTTTCAAAGGGATATTGCGATAAAAATGTCTGAAAGAGTACCAGCAGGACTTTCTTTCAGATTTCCTTTGGATTGCCGGGACAAATTCCGGTAGAATCCGGAAGAAACTGCTAGATGAAATTCAGGAAAGAAACAAGGAAACCGTTGAAGAAAAAGCTCTGGTGGAATTCAGGAAGGCATCTAGAATTCCTTGTGGAAGAATTTCTGGATGAACTATGAACTCCCAGATTCTTATCCATCAATCTGGAATTGGCTGCATCATAGCGGAATTATCACTCTTTCCAGCAACCCTAACTTGCCGGAAACATCTGCTCGATATAGAAGCCATCTTCTTTAGATATCAATAGATTTCTTTCTGGAGTTAGCTTGTTTTCGAAATTTTTCTCCGTGAACACTTGCAAATTCTTTACGCAACCACAAGTTTGTTGAATCCTCAGCATTATAATGCGACAAAGAGTTCATTTTGACAGTTCTGCACTACACACATATGCTTAGCTCATGCTCGAAAGAAGTAAACACTACACTCTGCATGTATTCAGAGGATCATATTGATCACTAAAACTCGCTTCCCAGGAAGTAAAGTCCATCATTCCAGACTTTCCACTATTCTGGGCCACTCTAGCAACCCACACAACAATCGCGTTGACAGCAGCACTACTAGCATAGCCTGGGCCAATCGATAAACCTCGCACTGTTTTTCTCTTCTTCCTACGGAACAACAGAAACAATCTGACAGACGACGGAAAGGATTTCCTCCTTCCCAGTCCCAGTCCCAGTTGTCGTCGTCGTCGATGCAGCCCAGCCCAGCAGCAGATGTGGTGGCAGCAGGCAATCGAATCTGTCACTACTCTTCTTGTTCGCCATCGATTTTTGCAACCCCCTCAAAATCTGCACGGAGTCACCACACTTCTTGGTATTTTTCAGCTGCTCTACGCACTGCTGCTGATTCTGCTATTGCTGCCGTAGTCTATCTCCACATCCATCCACAATAATTATTGTCATTCCAAATGGAGAAATTTTCAAGTTCACCACCATCCATGGCACACCACATCACAAATTGACCGAATCCCACTAGCCCGGCACCGAACTCCTGGTATTCCGTCGTAAATCCATACGCACTGCGGTCACCTGAACGAAACGTTCCCGTCGTATGCTGTCGCAGCGAATAGCCTACCGAATACCGAATTGTGCAAGAAAAATTGCCAAAATTTTCGCGATTCTTCACCGTTTGTCTATAGACGACGTACCTACGTACCCGAGTTGCTTGCTAGTCTGTCTTCTTCTCTGCTAATAACCTGCAGCCAGCCAGCACACACAATTCCGTCCGATTCCGATTCAGTAAAAATTGTACACCCCAATACTCTGACGATTCGTCGTAAGTGTGTTCGAATCACTACTGTGTTGTTGGGTATTGCTCTTCACTATCCTCACATAGGAACGTATGTAGTCTGAAGAAGCCTGACTGCGCGATGATTATTGGAATGTTCGAATGTGTTGTGAAGTCGTCGCAGCGGAGAAAATTTTGACGTTTTGATTATTTTCGTCTTCGTTTGTTCGACACAGCACAACACTGATGATGTCGATGACGATGATGATGGTTGGCTGTTGGATGTGCTCGGTTTGATTCCTCAACACACGGATATTGATGCAACTGAAGATATATGGTAATTCCAAGGGAAAATAGTACAATGTACCGAAGTTCTTATGACGAACATTCAGAATCTAGGGAAGGTTCATTTATTACATCCATCGTTTTTCGGGATTTCTAGACCCCCCCTCCCCCCTCTGTCACGCTATTTCCCTATACCTAATACACGTACTGTCACACTTTCCTAGACCCCCCCCCCTCCCCCAAATGTTGGACGTAATTTATGAACGTTCCCCTAACTGTGTAGGTTTTACAAACGTTTTGAATGTCCCCTCTGGATTAAATAGACATTGAAATGTTAGGGTATTTTTTCTCGAATTCTTAAAATCTATGTTCAAAACATATTCGTCTACTGTTGCAGTAAAATTCTTAATTCTTCTTATAAAATAAACTTATAGTCAATTTTGCAACTCTTTTGATCTACACATTGACAATGTGTGACAACTGCATGAGCTTGTACAGAATACCTCTGGTACAGGAGTTTCGTAAATTTTCATCGACTTGATATCAGCAGATATCTTTACTTCCTCACCACAATGTTAACTGGCTCACTGACTTTTCCAAAGACCATAAATGCCAAATCCCTCTATCCATCGAACATTTCAATATCAGGGGTCTGGAGCACCATATCAATAGTGATGGACTACACTCGAAAGTGAGACCGACCAGGCCAATTCGCTGATTTTTTGCTTCCAAAAAGCGTTAAGCGGAACTGCACATCGGACATGATCGTCCAGCGAAGAAACTGTGGTGTAACCTTAGGGAGGAAAGACATCCACAACTCATCAATGCATAATTCACCGACAAACGAAGTCAACGCAGAAGATTTAAATCATTTGTTTTGCAAAGGTCATCGAGAGCTGGGATCTGAGGAAGAGCTCAGCTCGACAGGCAAACCGAACTACAGATCAATCCGGAATATAGGATGAAATTCGGAACTATGTACAACGGCTTTGGCAAAAGAGGTCTACAATGTCTACGGCAAACTTGGGAGCAACAGCTGTACCTTCCTGGTGTTGGTGGATTTCTGCCTGGCATTCAATAAGCCATTTTACAAAGTGACAACATTTGTTGATGATTATATTGATTTTCTTGGATTATAGCGCTACCTTTTGTCAAATTTTAAAATGGACTACCGTCTACCCCCGTTGATTTGAACGACACCTCATGCAAACCAACGGGGTTCATTTTTAATTTGAACTTCTAGTTATCCTGTGGGTATCGAAAAACACACCGATGGCAACCCTTTTTGCTGTTTTGTTTTGATTCTGCGTTCCGTTTCGCCCCGTTCCATGAGCAGAATGATGTTCGAACCATTTTTAGTTTGAACGATGTGCAGATTAGCGGGGGTCAAATTAAAAAGTGTTCAGATTACAGGGTGTGTACTAGGGTGGCCCACACTTATATGAAAAACAAAAATTTCGAAAAATGCCAAGTCTTACCTCCTAAATCTGTTGTTTCCGTCTCCCAGAAGCTACGTTCAAAATTTGAGTAAAATCGGTTGAGCCTAAGGGGGCGCTCAAAACGCTTGAAGTTTGTATGGGAAAACTAGGCCAAATGTATGCAGGATTTTTAGGTTTTCGAATTTCGCCGCTAGGTGGCGCTGTGTGCGTTCAATAATCAAACCCTTTGGTATTATTGTAGGTGACTATATGCCAAACAACTTTGTCCAAGACCGCAAAGCGATCCGACGGCTGTGGAAAAAGTTATACCCTAGGCAAAGTGAGGCAAAGTGTTGAGATTTCATTATTGATAATATTCCTTTACATGTATTGGAAAAACAACAATTAAGTTTATCCTCACTTTAAATAGGGTATAACTTTTTTCACAGACGTTGGATCACTTTGCGGTCTTCGACAAAGTTGTTTGGCATGTAGTCACCTACAATAATACCAAAGGGTTTGATTATTGAACGCACACAGCGCCACCTAGCGGCAAAATTCGAAAACTTAAAAATTCTTCATACATCTGGCCTAATTTTCCCATACAAACTTCAAGCGTTTTGAGCGCCCCCTTAGGTACAACCAATTTTGCTCAAATTTTGAACGAAGCTTCTGGGAGTCCAAAACAACCGATTTAGGAGGTAAGACTTGGTATTTTTCGATTTTTTTGTTTTTCATATAAGTGTGGGCCACCTTAGTGTGTACTCATAACTCAAAATTAAATTCCCTGAGTTTTCCAGGTTTTTCCAGGTGAAATTTTGAAAGTTTATAATTAAAAAAATAACCCAAATTTTCTAAAAATTATAAAGGGTGACTTAGGGTATCATCGGCAGGTTTGTTCTCTTCGTCATGAGGGATTTATGTTGGCCAAATTGCCTGAAACTTGATCATATTCAGCTTGGTTGGGAAGGATTTGATGCCAACTCTGAGTTCAACAGGTTTCAAAAAACCCCCCATGACGAAGAGAACAAAACTGCCGAAAATACGTAAGTTCCCCTACTCTTCAAAAATTCTTTCAAGATTTCTGAGCATAATTCCTGAAATTTCTTCCAAAGTTTCTTCCTGGCTTTCCGCAGGATTCTTTCACACGAGCTATCTGTTTGAGTACGTCCCGATATTTCTTGCAAAAGTTTTCCGATATACTTCTAGAGATTCTCGCTGGATTCCTCCTGAAGATCCATCCAAAACTATTCAAAGTTTCTTCAAGAATGTCATTGGTTGAACCTCGTAGTCATGCGGTTAGAGTCCGGGTAGATGAGGGTTCGATTCCCGCTCCGAGCGATGAAATTTTTCACGAGAATAGCTTCTTAGCCGTAGCCACTCTGTGTTAAGTTTCGTTCAATCGGTACAGCCGCCGGCTGAAGCCAGCGTCCATGTATTTTTTAGTGGTTTTCCGGGACAGCTATCCATTAACCACACATAAACTATTGGATTTTTACCGATAGTTTTCCGATATTCCTCTTGTTTTCCTCGCGGAAGTTCGTCCGCAGCTGCTTTCAGGATTCCATGAGGTTTTTAGAATTCCTCCTTGTATGTCCTTAATATTTCTTCTCGGGATTACTATTACCTAGAACTTTTTTCGAGATGTCTCATTTTTTTCTCAGGTTTTTCCTGAAGTTCCTGTCGAGCTTTCTTCAATGATACTTAGCGGAGTTTTTCGCAAGATTTTATTTGAATTCCCTCGAATATTTCTCCGTGAATTTCCTATAAGGTATTTCATAAGTTATCTCATGAGACATTCTGAGGAAAACCCGTAGAAGAATCCCTGCAATTACTTTGGGAGAAATCCCTAAAGGAGTATCCAGAATCTCGGGACAATTTCTGGTAAAGATTCCGGGAAGAATTTTGGGAATAATGCACAGAATAGCTGTAAAAACTCTCAGGTGGACCACTGCAAGAAATCCGGTACAACTACAAGAAACAGCCTGGCTCTGAAAGAATGCAAGAGAAGAATTCAATGAGAAATATCAACAATATCTCCTGTGGAAATCCCAGAAGGCACTCTGGAAAAAAAAACCTTAGGAGAAAATCCAGGGTAAATTAAGAAAAACTCTGAGAGACATCTCATGACCAACATCGGAAGAAATCTTCTGAGAGAAGTTCCAGGGGATACTCCGAGAAAAATCTCTGGTAAAACTTCAAAATAAACCTCGCGAAAACTTTTAACAAAATCCTGTAGGAGACCAGGAAGAACATCTCGAAGAATGCCCAAAGCAATGGTTTGAAGATATCACAGGAAAAAATAAAAGAAATCTCTTGAGGAACGCTTGCAGTAAATTCGTGAAACCTTTGGAGGAACTTTAGTAGAAAGAAACCCCAGGAATAACTCTTTTAGCAACTCTGAAAGACATTCTGTGAAGATCTTCTGGGGAAGTCCCAAGAGGTACACCGGAAGGAATCGGGTAAAATTTCCGTGAGGAGTGCCGAAAGAAATTCCACGATTTATCTCGACAGATATTCTTATAGAGTATTCGGGATAAATTCTGGTAGAAATCCTACGAAGATTTCTTTGAGCAAAAGACTGGAGGAACTCTGAGAAGAAATAGCATCCCCGTGAAAAACTCCAGGAGAAATCAAATCGGTTGGAATTCAGGAATCCTGGAAGGAATCCGGGAGCAGTGCCGGATTTGGGCTTCGGGGGGCCCGGGGCAAACTCTATAAAGTGGGCCCCCAAAAGAAAGATTTCGAAGATTTTTAAGCTTTTTGTTCTCAATGTTGTATATTATTTGTATTTCAATATTTTTAATGTTTTTTTTTGCGATTCAGGAAAAAAACTAAGTCACACAACTATTTTGTTCAATCAAATTATTATTTTATCATTTATTTTGCATTATTTTCAAGGATATAGTATTATTGTAGGAAATATTAAGGCCAAATGTTACTTATATACCGATGTCCTATAGTCCTATCCTACTTTTAACAATGCAATTCTCAAAAATCACGACATATTATTCAAATAAAGAAAAAAAAAATACGAACATTTATTCTAATATTTTTACTAAATCATCAAGATACTGCATTCAAATTTACAGCGTAAACGTTATCTTATTCAGATAGGTATAACATATATTTTAAACATTCATTCGAATTCATAAGATTTATTCAAATTCTAGAACTTAGCGTTCATTTAAATAGTTTTCATTAGGATTGCAATGTTCTGCGAGTATTTTAAGATTCTGATTGAACAAAGTTAGTACGCCAGGGAACAACTTTGACAAAAAAAATCTAAAAAAAATACAGTGAAACAGATTTTTAAAACCACTGTTCCGAGATGTTTCTCGAAACTAGATTTTCAAAACAAGCCCGAATTTTCCAGGAACATTTCCAGGAATCATTATCTTCTATTTCCCATGATAAAATCTGTCCTCAATGAACTTGTGCAGATGGATATTAAGCAGTCAGAATATGATCGTATAATCAACAGACTGATGTACAAGTATTATTTAAGATCTTTTAACAGTAGAATAACTAGCCACAGAAGTCCAATGTCGCGGCTGTTCGTGTGACTAACATCTAGTTTGCCACGTCCTTACAGCGTCAGCAGCGGTACTAGAAGTGTCAAGTTAAATTTATTTACCAAAACAAAAGGTCCTTTACAAGATGGTCACTAGAGAATAGTAAATTATTGCAATTAACGTTATCAAAACAATTAAATGAGAAAAGAGACTACAGCGCCATTGGAGTTCTAGTGTATTTCTATTCTTTTAACGCACTCTGTTTAGAGACGCTTTTGTGCAGTAATTTTAACAAAAATAAGTTGTTGTTCTGATCTCAACAAGAACTTTCAAGAGGTTTTGGAAAAACTCGCATATACCAATATAAAACAAAAACTTTGTTTTACTAAATTGTTGAATACTGTAATATATCTCTAGATCTTAATTTTCTGCAATCAAGCAGCCTAAAAACAATTGAATTGTTAAGCAATTGAATATATCAAAAGATCAAAATTTAATTGTTTCAAAACATGAATTGACAAAACAGTTTTATGACTTTAGAATTACAGCTCATATCGAAAAAAAAAAATTCCCACAAAACTTTGAATCCAATCTGCAAATTGTTCCAATGCTTCAAAATTATGATTTCGATTTCAGATTATTAACAATCTGGATACCCTTAAAGAACCCAATTATAACAACTCTAGGACATACAATTAAATATAATCGTCTTTGGTGTGCATTTTTATGGATTCGTTGAACAAAATATATAGTGCTTATGGATTCTTTGGGGGCCCCCTTAATCGGGGGGCCCGGGGCACTTGCCCCCTTTGCCCCCCCTTAAATCCGGGCCTGTCCGGGAGTATACCTTTCCTAATCTAATCTAATCTAATCTAACACATACGCAGCCAGTACAAGAAAGCATCCTGGAAAATAATCGGGTTAGATTACGCCCAATTATTTTTCTTGTCAATATTGATTCTTGCAGCATATCAAAGATATGGCACAAGCGTCAAAGCGGCCAGGCCTACTGCGCAGCGTTTACTGCAGAGATGATTCTTAGAAATGATTCGACTTCCATAAACTTTTGTTTACCATCGATTCACTTCTCGAACCTACAGGGGAGGAAGGATGCGTGGACATACCGTACCAAACGCTCCGAGATTTGTGAAAAATATAGTTGAATAATGTATATTATAATTTAATAAGAAGCATGGAACATTCTCACCAAGTTTATCGATGTATATCCACCGGTCTATTTTTGTTGCTCCAACGACGTCCAACGGCTTGATGTTGATTGTTTGATAACTGCTCCAGATTTGTATGCAATCACAATTAGGGTGCCTGTACCAATTATGGCACTACCTAAGGAAAACTATTCGTACAAAAATAACGAGAAGACCAACGAATGTCACCAATATGTTAAAAGATAGTTTAGTTTCCATACTTTACAGGAAAAATATAAAAACGGAGCCAAAACTACTTTTAGTATTTATTACAGCGTGTGCCAATGATAGGAACCCTGTACCAGTTATGGCTACATTTTTTAACTTCGGTTCCTTTTCGCACTATTTACATGCATTTCTTATGGGATTAGCCATAATTGGTACACTATGGCGAAAAAGGGTGCAAGGAAGCCGAAATTTTAAGGAAAATGATTTATTTCTACCATAATTTGAGCAAAATGTGGACTTTAAATGAGTGCAACCATCTTTTGTGAACGTGATCTGTTGTTCACAATTTTTTTCATTGTTGATATATATCGTTAAAGGGTGAAAATCAACTATGGCGAATAATTGGTACTATAGCCATAATTGGTACACTTACCCTATTCTTGCATATCCGGTGGCAGCTTCGCATCAACTACCGAAATTGCTTCGGACAAGGGAGGGCAGTTTCTGCACGACCCCGGTGGCAGAGCATGTACGACACAGACAACGCGGGAGAAGTGATTTTTTTTAAACCAAACACGACCTCCAGAGGACGATGCGGCTAGTTTCACATCTGCGGAACTGCGGCTTGTTGCTGCGGAACTACACAAAGGATTCACATTTTCAGCACCCGTCATCATACGGCCCCCACGCATCGCACATAATCACACCAAAATCGAAACCATACGTGAACTTTTATCAGGCTGATGCATAATTCTTTCTTATGACACGGACAATTCGCTTTCCGGCGGCTTGCATTCGATGCAACAATAATTCACTTGCGACGGAAGTCCGGGTTGCGAAGCACCAGTCAAATCATTAGCCAAATCACGAAAAACGGGAACTCGGAAAATTTTGCGACGAGCAAAACAAAACGCGACCGTCCTCGTCCACGCCTACTGCGCGAAGGAATCCGGGAGTATACCTTTCCGAAAAAAAAAAAATCAAAAAGGAATACCAAGAAAAATAGCGTCAAAAATGCGGAAGGAATTTTATAAGAAATCCTGGGAGACATTCCGGGAGGTATTTTTAAAGAAGTTCCAGAAAGAAATTCTGACGGAATTTCTGGAAAACATCCTTGTAGCGAAATTTCTATATGGACTTTTACTACCAGGTTCATACGACCCAATGTTTTTTTTAATTGGAGTAAAATTTCCCTGAGTACTCAAGAAATTCCCTGAGTATTCCAGGTTTTTCCCTGTTGAATAAAATTCCCTGAGTATTCCCGGTTTTCCAGGTTTTTCCAGGTAGTAGACATCCTGGATTAGATCCGGTCAAACCAACGGGGGTAGACGGTATTGCGTTAATTGTCGTCTACTGGAAAATAAGCTCAATGAGTTAAAGCTATCTGAGTCTGCTTGTAGACTAGTGCCATCGTTCCTCAGGCAGATATATCAATCAATTCGATAGCCACGGGAACAAAACACCAATGCCATCGAGCGTGATATCATGGACGGCACTCCACAAGTTCCCGTCTAAGTGTTCTTATGTTTAGCCTGTACATCAACAGCTTACCTACTGCTCTAAAATACAATTATCAGTTGCTCACGGATGATATCGACGAGCTGATCTGCAACTTCGTCTTCAGTGGAGAAGTTGTGCCACTGTCAGAAAAAGTCACTAATCTTGGTCTTGAAATCGGCAGGCACATGACTTGATCTCCCCAAATCAATAATGTGACACAAATGGTTCAGTTCTCTACGCAAATACGCCAGGTCGATAGCTGCCGTCAGAAACAAGCTTCTCCTCAGCAAGATGTCGAAACAGTTCTTCCGTAATACAATCGACGTGAGATTACCTCAGTATTATGAGCTAAGCTAATGCGTGCATATCAGGAAATGGGTGATTGTTCCAGAAACTTTTCCATGAAGCTTGTTCCTTCGATTCTACCGTGGACAATGCTAGAATGTTGTTGTATTAAGATAATCGCTTAGAACTACGTTCACTAGCTCGGACTTGATGGTGAAGTCGATGACTACGTTCGGCGCTGTAATCACTGCGCTATTGTACTACTAAGGCACCAGTCAAGGAGAAACCAGAATGATTATTAAGACTATGCTAGAACCATGGCCCACATCAGAGTATCCGTGGACACGTTTGAATACAAATCGAGTATGCTGGATCGATTGATGACAACTACTTTCTGGTGGATGTTGATCCGTTAAGCAGATGTGGGATACATTTGAAATCCCTGAAACCGCAGTATATGAAAGTGTACACTGATTACATAGCGAATCGTTGGGGATTCATCACACCCGCACTGCTTCATACCACCCGTAATCAAACAAGTTGGCTAAACATTTTGTGAATGCCGTTAAAAGAAGCGTGAAGAAGATTTGCTCAGTAGAAGGGTCCCTAACAGGGTAGAGGTGAATGGCAATCCGAAAACAAAATAATGACATATTTTACAGTCAAACTAATTTTGACATTCACCTCGTGAAGAATAGCTTTCACAGCTCTGTGGCGACTTTGGAATGCGTGTGCAACCCTTTTAGATTAAACTACAAGGCATACGTCCTCCATACAGTTTTTTGAAAGCTTGTTTCAAAACTGAGAAAATAGCAAATACATGTTCCCATCCCTGTCCGAGAGAATATTGAAGCTTCCAGAAGTTTATGTAGACGGATATTCTCACTTTCGTGCTAGCACTTCGGCTAGAACATATCAACTTGAAGGGAACATTCTACAATCATAAATTGAATAGTTTCGTCATTGCATCAGAGCTCCGTCTTTTTATCACGACAGATAAGATATCTCATCATACTTAATTTTGAATACCGTGTTTGGTAAATTTTTGACGAAAATAGAATCACTGGGTACAGCAATAACAGACTGTTTACCTGTTGTACCCGGTTTTTACAGCAGAGGCGTCTCGTCGGCGTGTTCAACCAGTTCATTGCACAGGTATTCGATTTGGAAGAAAACAATTAGGAATTGTTTCACCATCCCTTTGCCATTTTAAATTAACCTAAATTATATGGATTAAATTGTATATAATCACAGAACTTAAAAAAAAAGTTTTTACAAGACTTCAATACATTGCATCTCCGTTGGAACAAAAAATCTGGTGCGTACCACTCATCCCACCACTATAAGACAGTCGCCCAACCACCCACCGAGAAGCAAAACAAGCACACCCGTAGTTCAACTTTTTCTGTTGAACAAGCTCTCATATATGAACGCCCCAACACACTGCAATAGGTCGGATGTTCGTATACGGCTGAAGGTGTAAATGTGTGAGATCAACCCGCTCTACAAGCGAATTTGAACAACGTTTGCTATCACATGCTGAGAGTCTCTCGTGCGCGTTTTTGTTTGACGCTAAAAATGATTCGCATAGGATTGAGTTTAAACTCATTTAAATCGCACATGACAATGCTTCCGCAGAAAACGGATTTCAGCAGAAAAACGTTTAATTACGTGAATATCGTCATTTTCTTATCCCAAAATCAAAAAGCGCTCTATGATTACAACTTAATTCTAACAGAACAATTTTTGCTAAACCGACATACCGCTGTGTGAGCCACTCTTACCGTGTTGCGTCAAAAAGCGCGGTAAACTTGCATGCAGCTTGGCGTCGGTGTCTCTCATCGTGTTCAACCCACCGGTTTGAACGAGAGAGAAAAAACGAAGGAAAAAGAGAGTCTTTCTCACCGTAATGCTTTCAATGCGCGTGGCTTGCGCATCAACCAACCATGCGTACCTGCTGCTGAAGCTGAATGTGCTTTCATATGGCGTGTTTTGCGTACATTATTCAGTGTTAAAATGCAATTTAATTAATTAGTTAAATTGTTATTAAACTTTTCCTAGCCGGGCTAGCTTGTATTGATCAACATATATTTAGTTATGTTCTGCTCCGCGAATGCGCTAAGAAAAAGCCACGCTTCAATATTTTTTGGCAAGAAATTTGAAGTGCTACCCATTTTCATTCTACACATTAGTTGTTTTCTGATAGAATGCGTTTAGGAGCGTAAGATTAGTAATGGCACTGAGACCCCAGTCCCTTAATTTTCAAACAGAACTGAAAAACTTACTTTGATCGGCTTTAACATTGAACCAAATTAACCCAGATGATTGTAAGGATTATATTGAATAAGGTCTATTTCAGAATCTTTTTCATTATCTGGAAAAGTAGTTTTATGATTGTATGTTTCGTTAATCACGTCAGACGGACATTCAAGCACCACAACATGGTGGCCATGCGAAGGATTTGTTGTTTGACGACAGCTTCCTTCCAGTAGTGGGAAGGGAAATAAACCCAAACTCCAAATATGTACCCGTATGTACCATGATAAGCTTAAACGATTGACGTCGGTAATCGAAAGTCCCCGAATTCATTTTGGCTCCAACAAATCTGCGATTATTCAGAAGAAAAGTGCACCACTTTCAGTTTTGGAGTCCCGGATAAAAAATTACCATTCCTTACATGGTAAATATTATTAACATATGACTGGTTTTATTGTTCACAATAAAACACATAGTAGATATATTGTTACTTTTTACAATAGAAATCAAGCCCATATAGTTCGTACAATGAGTGAACATTAGCTTTATTAGTGACTAATTGATTCGATTGTTTTTCAATAGTTCTATAATAATTTAAAGTTACTATCAGTAAACATTAATTTAAGTTGTCTTTAAATAGTTGCAAAGTTCTCATGGACTTTTTATTAAAAAAAGAGTTTATTTCTCAATTACACTTAAGGCTCAAGCATCCGTCATCATTTTTCGGCAATAGAAAAGCAGTTTTTTCACTGTAAATCAAAACAACGACCACGCAAATGTATTCACTGTATTCTATTCCTCAAGTGGAACACAGTGAATTCATTTTCGTTGCAAAAACGTTTGATTTGAGAGAGAAAACTGCTTTCAAGTGTTTGATGATGACGATGATTTCAATGACGAATGGTTCAACGTTAAAAACAATTCGTGGCAAATAAATAACAATAAATATTATTGTTGCTTAGATCATGTTTGTATAATCAAATACAAAATCACTTGACATATTTTTTTTATAATTTTCGTTTTAAATTTGAGTACAGTAGATGTTTCGGTTATCGAATGTTATTCGCTAAAACTTCAACGACTGACAGACGTCAAGCCGTGTTCGCAGAGGAAGCTCTCAATGAACAACTGAGGAAGTACTTATAGAAAACTAGCTGAAGCAGGTTTAGCCAAGTGAGCATGTTACGACAAGAAAAAGATGAACAATGATTTTTCTAATGTTTTCCAATAAATTAAAGGAATCTAGTAAATAGTAAACTACCATTGATAACAATACAAATACAATTAGTTTAATGGGGTCAATTGAACCGATGTTAAAATAAACATGCAATAATATTTGTTGTTATGTAAACATATTTCGCCTTTGAAAAACCAAAGAATTCATATTTCTCGGTAACATTTTTCTCCAGCATTTACAGATATTAATGGCCACATGAATTTTGAACGATTTATGGTATGGATCATACGACCTGAGGTCTGACTTGTGATATTTGGCAGTTTTTTGAAAAGATTGAAGATAGATCTTATCAACAGCTGCCAAGCAATACTTACCAGACAGACATCAGAGTGTTTGATTCTTATCATAAAATGTGCATATCATTCTGGCGGCCGTTAGTGCTCTTAAATGCTGGATATAAGTGTTAGCGAGAAATATAAATTCTATGGATTTTCAAAAGCGAAAACTGCTTACAAATAACAACAAATATTTTGTATTTTTATTGTAACAACGATTCATTTGACGCCATTCAATTTATTGTATTTGTATTGTAAGAACAATGAAAAAACATTAAGATATATTGTTATCTTTCGAAAATTGCCCTAAAAATGTCTCATAAAAACACAATACATTCTATTGTTTTTCGCGAAAAAGTGTATGAAAATTTTCTCAAAATTTTATGGTTAAGATACATAACGACCACCATTTTTTATTGTAAAAGTGCCATTTACCATTCGCCGAATGGTATAGAACAATAGGGGTGATGGTGAGTGTGCTGTGTAAATTACAATACGTTTAATGGTGAATATTTTTCGAAATAATGGTGTTGTAACAATAAAATTTATCATATTTTTATGATATTTTTTATCAGGGATGCATTATAATATATAATTCTCATCTCTCATACCTGTTCTTCAACATAAGTGTACCAAATTCCAATTTTGAATTTATCCTCATTGTTGAACAGGTCCCCTATTAGACCACGCGTCGCCTCTGTTTTACAGTTCGTGTTCTTAACTTCAATAAAAATGATAACCGAAACTACCAAAATCGTTCTGCTGTTCTATTTTCATCAACAACATAACGATCAGGAAATTCAGGATTGAGTGTGATCAGATACTGCAATTTGAACTATTGGGCCAGATCTATCCCTATGGATCACGCAAGAAACATCAGCAGTCGTCAAATTGGCTATAGGGTTAGCTGTGGATGAAACCAATTACTGGAATTACTGTGACACTGTATGAGATCAACATTGTTTCGCCGGTCGGAAGTTAGGTATAGCACGTCTAAGCCAAAATAGTACAATTCCAAATTGATTTCGACCCAGAGTTGCTAGAGTCTGATGCTGACTGGCGTTGAGTTCTGATAGTAACTAAATATTGACGAAATAGCAATCAAGACTCGCCCAAAACGTTATTTGAAGCTATTTTAGTACGCTACTGTTTGCCCTAAATACTGCATAACAGTTGCTAAAGAACTTAGGTGAGCGAATGCGGTCGTCCAGCCATATTTCGGAGAGTACAATCACATTATAATTCAAAACACGGACAGCCGGGGTAAAATAATTCTCTTTACTTCTTGGGCCTCGAACATTTTGGCAAATCACCAACGCTGGTAAGTGTAACACACACAGGTAAACTGTTCAGAGTTATTAACTGTCTGTTAGAGGACGGTTGATACAAGTGCGAAGCAATATATTCTTGTAAATTAGGGTAGTGGATGTATTTTGGCCCGGGGCAGGTATTTTGGCCCACCTTGGGAGTTTTATTAATTTAACCATATAATCTCTAAAAAATCTAGGCATTTTTTTATTGGAAGTTTCAATAATAATTTTCCAAGATTCCAAGAATAATTTTCTTAGATTTTGTAGATACCTGCCCCGGGCCAAAATACGTTCACTACCCTACTCCAGTAAACTTAGTCCTAATGTAGTTTACACTTCGAAAGTTATATTCATTAAATTCTTATTATGTTGGATATCTTGTATTGGAAACAAGGTGACGTATATTAAGCGTTGGATAGTCTTGAATGATCTTGGGCTGTTCTATGAGCGGTTTCCATCAACGTTAAATCCGTATCCAGGTTCTTTAGGAATGTTCACTTGCTTTGTCATTTATGTGCACATCAGAAGCACTGAACAAATTGAGATTTAAATTGCCAAAAGAAATCTACGTGCTCCGGTGGGAATCGAACCCACGACTTCCAATCCGCTAGACGGGCGCTTCTTTCCTCCAAGCAACGGACGGAGCCACTTGATCACCTCCGTTTCATAAAGGCGTAGAACTGAACTCGATTCCGCTAACGCACACGGTTTGTTCCTTTCCACAGTTCAAACCTGCTTCGGGTAGAAATAGATGAACATACACACCAAAATTTCTCTTTGTCTTCCAGCAATATTTTTTGCTGAAAGCATATCAGCAATGTACGTATTTACTGGACTTCAGCACTTACATGAGTGTTTTACTGATATTCAGCATTAATTTTTGCTGTATTCATATCAGCAATAATGTTCATGCTGGTAATCAGCAAAAAATCTGACAATTAGCAATCGGTTTGAAATATCACCGAAAATCAGCAAAAAGTATTGCTGAACGCATATCAGCAATGTGTTGTCTTGCTGAAAATCAGTAAATCGCTTATCTGTCAAGTTGAAATGTCAACACCATTTTCACGTTGTGCCACGGCTGTTGTGTAAAATTTGTTCCTCTGCAAAGATTGTTCCTCGCAAAATTAAGTAGAATAAGCTCTATAGGGCGGAGTAGTTTATTGGTAAGTACAAAAAACTTCGAATTGTATACGGAGTGTTTGTAATTGTTGCCGTTATTGCAGGAATGGCATGAGGTACGATATTCCTTCGGTGATGAAACGGCGAACCTGCAATGGTATTTTTCTGAGGTTACGGCAATATCTGCAATTGTTTTTTTTTTATAAATATAGATTAACAAAATACATTTGCTTCTGTTGATTAATTAATTTTGAGGTAAAACTCTGGGTTTGTTTATATATCTTTCTGGTTATTTGTAGTAATTAAAATTGCTGTAATACAGCAATATTTTTTAGTAATCAATTGCTGGTTGATCAGCAAACACGATTTCGTTTTGCTGATCTATTAGCACAACATCTGTCAGATTTTGGAAACTCTACATTGCTGGATGATCAGCAAATTTTACTTTGCTGAATGGATTGCTGAAAAAACAGCACAAAAAAAAAAATCAGCAAAATTTTGCTGACTTCCAGCAATAAAAATTTGGTGTGTAGAATATCTACTTAGAGTGGGTCAACGTTGTATGGAGAAACTTTAAATTTGATCGTATCAACCCGGAACAAAGCTTTTTCAATTTATATTAGCGTCCAAAACAACTGTGCACAATTTGGGAGCGATTGGTTGCGTCCCCGTATTCCGCATTGCAATTGAAATTTGTATGGAAGTTAGTATGGGAAAACGTACTTTTTTGCATTTTTCTCATAAATCGAAATTTTTTGTCTAAAACGATCTAGAATGACGTTCAAGTATAGCCTAGGATATGCCGAAAAACTTTGCCGAAGATCGCAAAGTAATCCGACGCTTGGGGAAAAAGTTATTCGCCTGGTAACTTGGGCCAAAAACTGAGATTTTTTTTCTTTGGATTGTCACTAGGGACGGCTAAGACCGATCACGGTCCATCTCGCCAAAACTGAGATTTTATTATTGATGTTATTCCTTTACATGTTAAATGCTAAGCATCACTAGGCAATCTGTACGTTATAACTTTTTTCACAAG
>NW_026917193.1:0-25000 GCF_035046485.1 Aedes albopictus
TTCTCCCGGAGAAGCGGTTCACAATAGCGTTTGTTTTCCATATTCCCATGGCTGATCAATACCTGAGTTGTAGGAAAAAATTCTAAGTTCAATTGTGCATTATAGTTCTCCGGAAGGTAAGGAGTTGGTGCCCGGCCCTGCAAGTCAGTCTTGAAAAGAACTGTTGCGGAAAAGTACAAACCATGACCAACGGCACCGACCCCAGCAACGAAACAGGGCTTGAGATTGCAATTTTCCAGGAGTTTCGGGGAACTTTCGATCTCCCAACTTCATTGGGATGAGCTACTGAAGGTTCGCATTTTCTCCATCGTAGCGCTACAGTAGGTTTATTGGGCAGGATCCATGGCGCGAACGTTTAGAGGAAATCATACCATTTACCAGAGCTGCGGCACGCGAGCTGGTACATATTTCATAGTGATGGGTGCTACATAGTTGTCCCATGCTCTATGGGAAACCCTATTGACATAGGACAACGATGCTTCTCCCAGCAACATACAGCTCATTCGCGTGATCTGTTGATCGATCGACGAAAGAATGTGCAGGTTAAAGATCAACGATCGACCGATTCTTCATAATAATCAAGCACTGATGATAACTACTGCCACTGCCCAAGTTTTGAGGCCAAGTTCAGGAGACCTAAACGCTCTCAGGTACGCCAGGAAGAGGAATTTAGTCCGACAGTTTGAGAATTCAGGGCCCACCAGCTGACGAATAAAAATGTTCTACGGCTACGGCTACGGCTTCTTCAAGAATGTTGCCATTCGTAGCATATTCTTCCAACACAGCTTCCCTTATTGTTATAGATCTTGAGATCATCGCAGCAGACGAAATCATAAATCGACCACGTTTTGATTGATGATCGGCACTTCTCCGATATTATCGACATCTTGGCGCTAACATCGACCTGGTGATGATCGAACGGCGCCCAAAATTCTTCGTCATCAACAATGTACAGTACCGGCGACCGCCACGGTACATTCTAGAGCGATTGGATGTCGCCTCAGCATACGCGCAGAATCTCGAGGCAGCGTTACCAGACGAGGACGAGGTCGATGTGACCCCTCTAAAGGACTGCTGGAGTAAAATAAAAGCAGCCATCAACGACGCAGTCGGGAGCACCATTGGGTACGCGGAACGGAGTCGACGACAGAATGAATGGTTCGACAAGGAGTTCAGAGCGATTTTAGAGAAGAAGAACACAGTGCGGTCGATGATGCTGCAGCATGGGACCCTGCTGTTCGCAACGGCTTTGTGCTGCGAGCCGAAATATGCAAGAATTAGGCCGAGAATCTCTTGACCAACGAAAGTGAGTTGAACGAAAGGTGGAACCAGCACTTCGATGAGCATCTGAATGGCGAGGAAATCGTAGGTACGGGAGACCAAGGCAATGGAGGAAATGACTGCGTCAGTGCTACTGAGGACGGAACTTGTCCAACTCCCACGATGAAGGAAGTTAAGGATGCCAGTCACCGCAGGTAGGATGGTATCACAGTTGAACTTAACAAGATGGGCCCAGAAGAGTTGGACACTTGTCTGCACCGGGTGACAGTCAGGATCTGGGGAAACTGAACCCTGGTAGAGGTGCAATTTGATATAAGAGATAAAAAATCTGAAAATAATATCTAAAATATGTTCCTGGAACATCTGTACAATATCAAAATGTGGTATTTGATGATCAAACGAATAGCTCGCTGCTATTGATTATATCTAATAAGATCTGAATATGATATGATTATGATGTTACAGGATCAAATTTTTGATATTATTTTTAGACCTTTTATCTTTTACATCAATCAAACCAATATCACTTTTTGATCTTCATATCAACATATGATATGAAGGATTTTTGGCCGCTGAATCCGAATCCGGGCTCAGATTTGCTCTAACACGTCACAATTTTGAGCTATACCTCAATTTATGAGGCAAAATATGCGATTTTGGGCTTTTTTGACTGCAAGCCATTAAGCAAGGAAATATTTTTTTTAAGCAATCAAAAGGTTAATTGGTCAATCAACATCTAAATTAACGACTAATGCAAAATACTTCGTTTTACCCAATCGAATTTGATAGTTTTAAGCGATTTATGATAGGTACGATATTTCCCATACAAGTCATCCTCCAAAAGTTGCATGCAAGTTTTCATACTAGCATAAAATGCTTAAATCTATCAAATTTGATTAGGTAAAATGAAATATTTTGCATATGTCGTTAATAAAGATGTTAATTGACCACTTAACCTTTTGATTGCTTAAAAAAAATATTTCCTTGCTTAATGGCTTGCAGTCAAAAAAGCCCAAAATCGCATATTTTGCCCTATAAATTGAGGTATAGCTCAAAATTGTGACGTGTTAGAGCAAATCTGACCCCGGATTCGGATTCAGCGGCCCAAAATCCTTCGGAGACACATAAGTTTGCTCTTGAGACAAAAAAATGTTGCGCTGTGTTATTGAGCTCTTTTCCTCCACCCGGGAAGGACTGCAAGGAAGGGGTAATCTGCCCTATTCAGACGGAAGGCCACAATTTGGAATTTAAAAACTTCATAGTGATACTCATTTTGCCTGCAAAGTGCTATTCCAGAACATCTTCCGTCGTCTTTCACCTAGAGTGAACGAGATTGAAGGGAAGTCATCAGGCCGGTTTCGTCGATGGTCGCTCGATAATGGACCAGACTTCATCGTGCGGAAAATCCTCCAAAAATACCGCGAATACCCAGGTCCCCGTGCATCATCTGTGCATCGACTTCAAGGTGGCATACGACAGTATCGATCGCACAGAGCTATGGAAAATCATGGACGAAATCGGCTTTTCTGGGAAGCTGACCAGACAATGATAAAAAACAACGATGGACGGTGTGTAAAATTCTACAATCTATCTACAGGGGATACTCAAAATAACTGGGACAGGTAAAATTTTCACTTTTCAAGAAATGTTCAACTTGCTGTAACTTTTCGAAAAGGGCATCAAATATTCTCAAATTTTTACTGTAAGCTCATCAACTAGTTGTGTATCAGTGGTTCAAATTTGGAAAAGATCGGGCCATTCTACACGAAGTTATAAAGATTCTAGAAAAGGGTATATATATATTCGATAACCAACTTTGAGCTGTTATATCTCCGGATTCAATGAACCGAATGCAATGAAATTTTGATCATTTATGACTAATATAATGAACTTTGAAAAACAGTTGACTTACTTAGAAATTATTAATAAGAACAAAAGTTATGGCGATTTCATTTATTCGATGTTTTTTTAGTAAATTTATCTATTTTTCATATGCATCCCATTACTTTTTCAATTTAATAAAGGCTATTTGGTTGCTTTCCTTTGAAACATAAATATATTCAATTCAATTAGAGGGAATTTAAATGAACTATAATTACTATGTCGAATTTTGAAACGATGATGAAGTTTTGGATAAGTTGGTGTTATATTAGTAAAATAGTCTAATCGAAATAATTTTCTTTCGTGTGAAGAATTTTAAGTTTAGTCAAATGTTTTTAATAGCTCATTATATAAGTCATAAATGATCAAAATTTCTATGCATTCGGATCATTGAATCCGGAGATATAACAGCTCTATATTGGCTATCGGATAATTATACTTTTTTCTAGAACCTTTATAACTTTGTGTAGAATAGCCCGATCTTTTCCAAATTTTGACCACTGATACACAACTAGTTAATGAACTTACAGTAAAAATTTGAGAATATTTAATGCCCTTTTCGAAAAGTTACAGCGATTTGAACATTTTTTTTAAAGTGAAAATTTTACCTGTCCCAGTTATTTTGAGTATCCCCTGTAGACGCGCACTTGATGGTGAAATGATTAGCCGTGGGCAGTTCTATTTGCCATTTCGAATTACGAGTTGTTTTTAACTTTTTGTTTTGATCAATTCTGCCCACACCTGCCGTGTAATCAAGCCAAATCCTCCTAGTTGAAGACAGACAATGCCAGGTCCATGATAACAGTTAACGAATAGCTGCGACGGGGCGGCTGAAATATCACGTGAGCACGTCAGCATAGGAAAGAAAAAGTAGACTTACGGATTGAGTCATACCATGAAGTGGATAAACCGTGTCTATTAAACCATTCAAATAGGGGGATAATTAAAACTTCTGGATTTGGGCGTTCGATTGGCGAATGAGGATTGGCGTGTCATCATCGATAGATCGATTGCGAAACTTTAAAGCAAACCAGGAAAAAGCCGTTAATTGATTACATTATTTCACGGGTTCGAGCAGTAAGATGAATTGCACTAGGGTTGTTTGAAGAAGTTGAATTGCAAAACAGACACATACCTATCTATGAGAAAGTTCAAATTCAACGCAAACATCACCCATGAATGCATTATTGGATAATGTTCAAATCCAAGCACCTTAACCATCAATCGATCTGGGACCGTGCAGCAGATCAATCGACATTCATAGCTTCCACACGAAAGCAACTCTCAATTTACCGTTTTGCAAAGCGGGCGCCGTCAATCGATTTGGCACATACCATCGGTACTTGTCAGATCCGAGCAAAGACGGAATCGATTGACATCTCGGTTCGAATGAGAAATACTTTCCCATGTCACTTGCTCGTTTGCCTTCTTTTAACTAACGTAAGCCATGGTGGATTATGAATCATGAAACATGTAATTGTGATTTCCATATTAATCGCATTAATTTTCATAGGAGACTGTTGTTTCTGCACTGAACTAGCACGCGCCACAGAAGAAGGATACTGTTAGAGTGAGTCACACATTTCAATGCGGTGTGGTCTCTTAGTCTAGGAGCCATAACCAAACCATATGCCTTCAATTGACCATGGATTTAAATTGCCTCGCAGCCATAATAGTTGAGTTGTTTGTCCTCACAGTAACCACACGACAATAACGGCGTGGCTTGCGGATGGAGGGAGTATTGGCCATTCGGGAGGTCGTCCAATAGCTATGAACTAGACCTACTCCTTCGGAACGTACATATACATACTGTTGCTAGTTAGTTGTATGAAATCTCCAAGTTCCAAGAACACCGTCATCATTGAGCACAGCGTCGTCGTTCATGTGTGGGGCCACAACCATCAAGAAATGCATGTTTAAGTAAAATAATCCAATCCCGCAAAAGTCGGCTCAACGGCACGTCATACCTGTAAATACCCACAGCATGCCTGCAGACATATGAGACTTCGAGACCATGCTATGCTACCATCCAACTACACACGGTAATGACTGCTTCGCGGCTTATTTTATGCAAATCTGTTCCCCCACACTATACCACCACGCCGGGTGAGTGATGATTTTTTCAGAGCATGATCGCGCACGTAACTAGAAATAAAGACCCTTTGTGTGTTTACAAAGGGGATTCGTAAGAACTGGCTACGACCGAGAACCGGTTGCCAATAGTGGCATTAGCTACCAGTCGAACCTTGAACTTCGGCAAGTTGTCGAAGGCTGTAAGGCGTCGAGCTATAACGTTTGATCTGTCCTGGGCGTTGGTACGTTTCAACTGCATTTGAACCTAACTTTTCAGTTTTTTTTAATAATGAAAATGTATTGATTGTTTTTAATTTTATAATGACCGATTTCTTCATCCTGGCTTAAGCGTTAAACCAGGTTTAACTATATGGGTAAGCCTGGCTTACCTGTTAAGCCGATGTAAAGAAATCGGCCCTAAGAGCATCTTTTCCGATGCCTCATATGAATTCCAAAGAATTTTGTATATTACACTAGTTTACAGCATTTTTGAACTCGGTAAGCTGATGATCGTTTTTGGTGTAGAATCATGCCCTGAGTTCAAAAACGTGAAGGAAAAAAAAATACAGTAGAGCGGAAATTTGTTCGACTTTCCATACAAGGAGATGATTTGAAATTGATTTTTGTTCTATTTTTAAGCAACGTCGCTCACTTCACACATCTTATTCTCCGTAATCAATGCTTCGATTGAGCTGAATTTTTTACTGTAACTCGCATACATATAATATGTCAAATAAACGTTGAGAAAGATTTTTTGATTGTTTTTTTTTCTTATTGAAAAAAAAAATACATTTCTTCATATATTCTTGGAAATTTGGCTAAAATTTAAGGAGTTCGTCCCTAAAACTCGCCAATATATTGAATTTCATCAATCTGACGCAAAACCTGCATTCAGATGATCGAATGGTATTGTTTTCAGCTTTTTATTTATGGAAAGAGATTTGAAATTGGTTGAACAAAACGCAAGATATTTGAATTTTAGTAAATTCCATATTTTAAAAAGTTGTAAAACTTGATATTGAGCTAAAACTCAAAAACTGCTCTACTTAAAATTTTTTGAAGCATGGTTTCGAAATCAGTGCTAAATTGTACTTCAAAAATTTTGGTCGTTGACAGGAGTTCACGACTTTCGTTTTATTTTGTAAACTAGTGTTACTTTTTAATAACTAGGCAATTATTTTACAGCTCCAGTAAGTTCAAAATCCGGCGAGGGGTTATTCAACAAGTCGCTCTCATACAAATTTCAACTTGATTCAAATTGACTTGTTTCATATGTTCGTTCCCACCGCTAGAACGTTTCTGGTTGAGAAAATCAATTTCCTTTCATTCCAACTTTCACTGCATAGTATCTATCAGATAACGCCATAATTTCGACCGTAATCATAAATAACGTTATGCAATCATACGGACTGCGCCGCACATTTTCAGAATAATAAAACACATAATTCTATCACCTTATGCCTGGCACTCACGTACCAATGTGTGAACCCTCTGCCAACCATATCCTACCAACACTCCGACATCCGCATAAATTTGTGCAGACGTAGAGGTACATTCGGTCAGCTGTGGATACAAACGATTGCAATCATCACTTCCTTCCTATTCCCCACATGGACCTGCAACCTTACGTGGCAGGCGCAATTGTCGCCTAAAATAGAAAATCACTCTCACTCACACACTGAAGACCTACCTGCTGCTAGTTCCCGACAGTTATCTCATTAGTTCCATGTGTGAGTGTGCTGGTCTGCCGCTACTGGGATAGCATCTAAGGGCAGTCAATCAAGCTCAATCTCAATAATTAGACCCGTATTTTTTTTTTAAATTTCAATCATAATCAATTTTAGGATATGGTGGTCGAAACATTTTCAAAAAATGCATGAGAATGTTATACATAAATGACGTTGCTTTTTGTTTAATTTTCGACACTCTCCTGCCCTGTGTAGCATATTTTAATACATGGCTCATAGAAGAAACCCTATGCACCCACTACCCCCGCCCTCCCCACATGGAGTAATCCTAGTAGAAATCCCGGGAAAAATAATCTGGTGGAAACTTGTTTCTAGAAAAATTCCGGCAAAAATACAACGAGGAATACTGAAGCATGCACCGGAAGAAACCTCTGGAGAAATTCCTGAAAGAATCCAGAAAGTATCTCGGCAGAAATTCCTGAAGGGCCAGGAGCAATCCATGAAACAATATGGAGAAGCCCCAGAAACAAACTAAAGAGGAGTCCTTGAAAGAATCCTGGAGGAATCGCGAAAGAATCCCAGAAAATTCTTGGAAGGGATCCAGAGAAAAAACCCTGAAGAAATCCCGAAAGGATTCCTGGTGAAATCAATCAAGAAATTTTGGAAGGATTCCCTGAAAAAATCTCGGGGAAATTCAGGAAAAATCAATGAAGAAATCACGGGAAAAATATTTGAAAGGATCTCTGAAAGAATCCAGCAGAAATTACAGGAGAAATCTTCTAACGAATTCTGCAAGAACGCCGGAAGAAACCCTGAAAAACGGGGATTTCTTGAAGATTAAAGGATTCTTTAAAAATAAATCGGGGCAATCCTTAAAAGAATAACTGAAATAATCTCGGGAAGAATTCCCTAAAGGAATCCCGGCATTACTCAATGAAGGAATGGTGGGACGAATTTCTGAAGAAATCCCAAAAGGAATCCATGAAACATGGTAGAAATACCTAAAAATCTGTGAATCCCTAAAAGAATCTCCTAAGAAATCTCTTGGAAAATCGATGACGAATCCCGGAAGACATCTCTCAAAGAATTCTGGAGGAATCCCTAAAGGAATCATTGAGGGAATTCTAAAAGAAATTGATGAAGGAACACCAAGAGAAATCGCTAAATGAATAATGTCTAAAAAAAACTCGGGAAGCATCAATGAAGGAATATTGGAAAAAATACCAAGAGGAATCCCGGGGAAAACTTTGTACGAATCGCAAGAAAAATGTTCATTCGGCAAAAATATATGGAGACATCCAATGAGGAATCTCTGAAACAATTCAGGGAAAAATTTCTGATGAAATCCCTGAAAGAATGTTGATATGAGTTCCGGAAGAAATCTCCAAAGGAATCCCGGAAGAAATCAATGATGGAATGTCAGAAGAAATCTCGGTAGAAATCTCTAAGAAAATCCCGGAAAGAATCCTTTGAAGATTCCTGAGTCATTTTTGAGAGGTATCCCTAAAGAAAGCGCTGGAAAAATCACTGAAATAATCTTGGGAGGAATTCTTGAAGGAATGTTGTTGTTCCATCTAGGTGGAATCTCGGAGGAATTTTTTACAGGAATCCTGGGATGACTCAATGAAGGAAACCTGGGAGAAATCCCTGATGGAATCTCTAGAATAATCCGTGAAAACCTACAGAAGGAAACCCTAAAGAAATCCCAAGAGTAATTTTCTAACAGAATTCCAGAAAAAAAAATCCTGGATGAATTCTTGCCAAAATCCTGACAAAATCCTGAAAAAAAATCCTAAAGGATTCCAGAGAAAAATCTGTGACGGAATTCATCATAATTTTTTTCGGGGATATTTTTAGAAGTTCTTTCTTTTTTTCTAAATTTAGTTCGGATTTTTTTGAGAATCCTTTCAAGATTCTTTCCAGAATTTCTTCTGGATTCCTCTATGTGTTCCTCCAAGAAAGTCTCTCGATCGTAGAATTAGTATTAAGTTACAATACACTAGTAATTGTTCGACTGTTGGGTTTAATTTTTTGGCAACGCAGTCTTTATTAAACTGACGACATTTTATATTATCCCAACGTTTCGACACTTGGTGGGTGTCTTCCTCAGCAGATGAATACTTGTGTTGTTTTAGACAAATAGCGACACAAGTCTTTACCCATTGAGGAAGACATCCACCAAGTGTCGAAACGTTGAGGTAACATAAAACGTCGTTAGTTAAATAAAGACTTCGTAGCCGGAACACTAGATGTTAAAATACACATTATTACAAACAAAATAAAACAAGAAGAAAAGAATAATTCCTTCCGGAGTTCCTACAGGAACTCGTTCCAGATTTCCTCCAAGCACTCACTCCAGGCTTCCTCCAAGAACTCGTTCCAGGATTTTGCCAGGATCTCTATTATGGGATCCTCCAGGAACACTCTTCGTGTTCCTAATAGAAGTCCTCCAGGAGTTTATTACAGAATTATTTCAGGTTTTTTTATGGAACTCCTGGAAAAACTACAGACGGAATCTCTTTCATAGACTCAGAAGAAAAATAGAAGAAAATCAGAAGGACTCCTGAAATAATCACTGTAAAAATGGTAAGTTGAGACCGCAACCAAATTTTCTAGACGATTCTTGCATTTCCAGAATAGTGAAGTTTCAGGAGTACTTTGTTCAAAAATTCCTTATAGATTTTTTCTATGATATTAAAAATTCCTGCAGAATTCATGTCTGGAATTTGTCTGAGGATTTTTCTAGGAATTAATCTCAGGATTTATAACTAGAAATTTCTCCAGAAACTATAAGAATGTTAAAAAACAACTGGAGGATTACAAGAAGAAGCTCCATGAAATTTCCCAGAAAGAATTCGAACAGAAAAAAAGCTCTCTGGAAGATTCTCATAAGGAGCTCCAATCCAGGAGGAATCTCAAAAACAACTCCTAGAGGATTTCCACAAGTAGCTCTTGGAATCGATAAAGAACTTCTAGCATGTTTCCTGAAAGAACTTCTGCTGGATTCCCATAAGGAACTGCAGGGAAATTTTCAGAAAGAAATGTTTGCAGGATTCCCAAAACAAAACAAAAAATCTGGCAGGTTTCATGAATGGGTTCCGAAAAAAAGAAGGGACTTCTAGAGGATTCCCAGAAGGAATCCTTGAAGAATTCACAGTTGGAATTCTTAAAAAAAAGGACAAAGACTCGTTTTAATGCTTCCAGTGAGCTATTTGCTCTTTGAAGGAAGCATGTCACTAGACAACGGACTAGCATGCAACGCCCAGTGGCACAGCCGAAAACTTTTCCTGACAGCTGCGGCGGGAATCGAACCCGCGCTCCTTAGCACGATGCGACTAAAGGCTTGGTGACCTCAGCCGCACGACCACGAAGCCACATTCCTAGTAAATTTACAGAAGAAACTCTTGAAAGTAATCTATTTGGAAATCCAAGGAAAATTCAATACAACGTTCTGGATGGAACCTAGCAAAACCTTTTTGTAGAAATTATAGAACAAATTCACCGATTAATTCCAGATGGAACTCCTGGGGGAATCTCATTAGAAAATTCCTGAACGAATTCCAGTAGAATTACCTGAAAGAAAGCTGTAAGAATTCCTTGGAGAATCCCAGAAGAAACTCCTGATGAAATCCTAGATGATCTTTTTAAAATACCTCAGAAAAAAGTTCTAAAGATTTTGGAAAGGATTTTTTTTTAAGAAATTGAAAATAAATTTTTGGAAGAATTCTCGAAGGAGCTTCACAAATTTCAGGAATTTCAGAGAAGCAGAATTTAGGATAATCTAGAGATTCGTACGATATGAATCCCAGATAAATTTATGGAGGATTGCCAGAAGAAACCCTTAGGGAAACGTTCATATAAAATTGATTTCTTGAAAAAATGCATGATTTTCTTAATTTTTTTTTCTTACAAAATTTACGCTGTAACTTTTCATAGGGTGCAACAAAAAATTTCAAATTTGAATGTTTGTCAACCTATTATAGGGTATGTGTTCCATCATTAATCTCACGCTCCCATATTCATCCTATTCGAAAACAAGCGATTACGGCACCGATTGATTCTGTTCTTTTATTTTTCATGGGTGCTCACTTCTAACAAAAAATACAAAAATAAGAAACAAAACAAACAGCGCTTCAATCCTTTGTTTTTCGTAGGATGAAAATGGGAGCCACATGCTTAAGAAGGGAACCAATACCCTGTGTGTATGATTTTTACAAATTTGAGCTCGATTGGATAATCTTTCGTGAAGCTAGAACCTTTCTGGTAAAACATTATTTTTTAGACAACTAATTTTTGAACTGTCATATCTCAGAAACCAGGGAACCGAATTTACTAGCTTCGTGAAAGATTAACCAATCGAGCTTATATATAATAGGTTGACAAACAGTCAAAATTTGAGAATTTTTGATGCACTCTGGAAAGTTACAGCATGTTGAATTTTTTTTGTGAGAGAAAAAAAAGTTACCTATCCCAAACATTTTGTTATCGATCCGACTCCTTCATCTGAATACAATCCCAACAAATAATTCCACACCCAATGCGGATCCTGCTCCTGCCATCATTCCTCAATGTCATGATCATTCAATTGGTGGTGCTTGATTACCGCACAATGACGCGCGCGCGCGTCTCATTTTATGCAGTTGTCACGGTAGATATGACCTCCATGGCAATACGAACTCGCATACGTACCAACAACGCCATGATTAATGGATGATTTATTGTTCCTAGATGGGGCCATAAGGTGCATACAATGCACTAGCTCACCACCGTCGCGTCGTACTGTACGCGAAAGAAACAATTTTTAATTGCTAAATGAACTTACCTAGTTCCTGGTCCGGTCATGTCTGGACAGCCGGATGTGGTGCAGAATTCGCTGATTGTTCCGTATACTAGGTTCACGTGCTCGAAAAGCGCTAACGCTGTTGGCGTGGGTGGGCGAAAGAGAAGAGAGAAAGGATTCAGACATTGATAAATGCGAATTTAAACAATAGTGTAGGTGGGTACTGGGTATTGATGATGAGGTCCCGGTCACAAACGGCACTGTCATTTGTAGCAGTTCTTTTTATCATCTAAATAAGTATATTATCTCGAAAAGCCGATGCAGTAAACGTGTGGATATTCAGCAAGGCCATACTAAGGGTGACGAGTTCGATTCCCGGTCGATCCAGGAACTGTTCGTTCGATATTTTCTTGATTTCCTTCGAGCCTGTCACACGATATACACATGCAAAATGGTCTTCGGGAGAGGAAGTTCTCAGTTGAGAATTATGGAAGTGTTCATAGAATTCTAAGCTGAGAAGCGATTTGCTCCATTTGGGGACGTAACGTCAAGAGGAGTCATAGAGTGAGAGGTATATTGAGTACTGTCCTTTTGACAAAAAAGTCAATTAGCACAAACTTCCTATATCACACACCAAACGCAGAGAACATTTCACATCGATGTAAAATAATAGTATGGAACGAGCTCACCAGTCAATTAAAATAGCTTTTCGAGCATATTTTGGCATAAAAAGTTGGCTTAATCGAAATGCACGATTAAGGCAAGTATTGCTTATGCCAAAATATGTCCGAAAAGCTATTTTATTGACTGGTGAGCCCGTTCTATGCTATTATTTTTACATCGATATCGAATATTTTGTGTGTGATTTGGAAATCTGTACTACAGTATTTCTGCAAATGAAATTCTGAAACACATTCTTCATATAAAGTAGGTGACGGAAACGAGGAAGTAACATCTCGAGCTCCCACTGAACTAGACGTGACGAAAGTCGACGACATTTTACTGTGCCTACCATCTTTGACAGCCGTCAGACCAAGTGTCAATTCAAGCATTATTTTAAATTTCATAATGACCTGTTTCAGGCGCAGTTCCTAACTGTAGAAATCCTCAACACCCAAAAAAGAAATCTTATTTTAGTAGCAATTACTTCACCCGCACAATAAAAGTAGGTCGCCCACGACTAGCGGTGTAAGCTTCATCCTACAATGCGGAAGACGCACTCGCCACCAACGAACATTACCGAAAATAAAAACGTAAATCCGAAAAAGGTGAAACATGACCCACCGTCGCCGCCACCACCCGGCACACGTGTGCTGCCCGTTTCGCGGTTATTAAAAGTTATAAAAATATAATCTATCTGAATTGTTGCCACAACAACAACAGCAGCCACGAACGACCATCAACTGCACCAGCCATTTGATTGAACTGAAATTAATTGAACCGGTTGTTACTTTCACCGCTGCTACGCCGGCTGATGGGTGCTGTGTGCAAGCATTAAAACACAATGGAAACAGCACTAAAACGAAACACCAGCCAGCAGTGTTATTATTAATCGCGAACACACCTGTCCACGTTCGCACTTCGACGAGAGCGAACCGTTGAAAGTGCAACCACGAAAAACTTTTCGAAAGGGCCTGTCTAAGATTGAGAGGTTTTATATTTTCTCATTTTTTTGATGAATAGCTCAGTTGGTTAACGCGTAGCATGACCATGCTGACCATGTCTCAATTCGATTCCCGTTCGGTCCAGGGCCTTTTAAATATGCAAAAAAACGGAAATTGTTAGATAAGCCCATTTTAAAAGTTGAGCGATCACACGCGGCAATGGTTGCACCAACAACAACAACGGGCGGGTGGCAGTTGATTACCTGTTTCACCGCAGTGCAAATATTGAACAATTAGCGAGGAGTTTTTGCCGGGTTGACACGAGCCCGGCTATAGTACAAATGGAACGATATTGGGGAGCTATTGGATCTGAGAATGGCAATTAATCCATGACTACAAGGATATGTTTATAATCGATGCTGGTTGGGAGTGAACAAGATTTCGTCGATGGTGTCATTTCCATCAACATACGAGCTGCTCAACCGGAGTTATGATCCGGTCAGTTTGTTTGCTTCGCGGATGGCCGAATATTTACAACAGCAGATTTATGCTATAGCCTGAATCGTAGAGCAGTAAAGGTCTACTACTCTACTTACTTAGTTACTGAGCAATGTAGCTTTCGTGAATCGTGGAGAATTATCGGAGAAATCTATTCTTTTTTCATCGTACATACTGTTTAAATATTGATAACTCGGTCTAACCTACCAAAATTAAGGAAAAAACAAATTATCAATATATTATGACATTATGTCATAGAACAACAGACTTCATGAACAATATGCGTCAATTTATAAAAGTATTTCTGAAAAAAATGTGATTGAACCTTCGGAGAAATTTTTGACAGAATCCCTGGAGGAATACCAGGAGGAACTTCTGGAGAAACCGCTGGAAGAATTTCTACATAAATTTCTGGAAGAATCGCAAGAAAGAATCCTTGGGATATATTTGAAAGAATCACTCAGATAATCCAGGAGGAATATATTAAGAACTAGCTGTCCCGGCAAACGTTGTCTTGCCAAGCTGTGGTGGTTTGACAACTGTTGAGCTAATAACGTCACCGCACTCTAGATTGGTTTCATTTCGATCGTGTTGATTTCCTTCCCAGCTCATGGAAAATCAGTACTTTATCAATTTTCTTACTTTTCTAGTTGATTTTCGTGACTTTTTGTACATATAAACACAGCCACCACGAATACGAACCGAACCGTGCAAGAGTCATGCTGATCGGTTCACCCGTTCTTGAGTTTTGTTGCCTCAAAGAAACTTCAAACTCATTTTTATATATATAGAATATCAGAAGGAATTCCTGCAGAAACATGTACCTGCAAAAACCTGTGAAAGAGATCCGCAGGAATCTCTGGGAAAATCCCTGCAGTAGTTTTTGACAAAATTCTTGAAGATATGCCAGGAGAAGTTTCTGAAGGGATGTCTGGAAGAATTTTTTATGGAATCCTAACAGATATTTTAGAAAAAAAAACAAGCTGCAGGAAAGAAAGAAATCCCTGAAAAAAAATTGGAGAATTTTCTGATGGAATTCTTGAAGGAACTCCAGGGGCTTTGAATAAATTGCTAGAAGATTTTTTTTGAAAAATTTCTGGAAGGATTCCTGAACAAAAATCCTTGCAGCAATTCCTCTGAAGTAACCCCTGGAAAAACACCGGGAAGGACTCCCGGATCTAAAAGAGCCCTTTATTAGATTTTTTTTGAGAAATTTCCGGAACGATTCCTGGTGAAATGCCAAACAATAGTTCCTGAAAAACAATTTGAAGAAAGTCTTGCGAGAAACCTTGAAAGAATTCCTGAAGAATCCCGGATTAATTTCTGAACATTCCAGCAAAAAGCGAGAGAAAACAAACAATCTCTTGTGAAATTTCTAGAAAAAATCGTAGAGAAATCCCAGAGAAAATTCTTGTGGAGAAATTCTGAAGAAAATGTTTGCAGGCATACGTGGATAATGCCAGAGAATAATTCCGGAAGAAGTTCTTGTATAAATCCGTGGATAAATTAATGAAAAAATTTCTGGTAAAATTTCGAGATAGACCCTTGAAAAAATTTTGAAGCAATCCATGGAGAAATTTCTCACGGAGTAGCTTGTGCAATTCCAGGATTTTATTTTAAGAATACATGCAGGAAAACATGGAAGAACCTTTGTAGAATTTCTTGTAGAATTCATTTGAAAATCTCTACAGGAAGTTCCTAAGGCAAGCTAAGAGAAGTTTCTTAAGAAATCCCTGGAAGAGTCGCTATAAAGATTTTAGAATGTATCCCTGGAAGAGATCCTAAAGGAATCCCCGGAGAAGATTCTGTGAGAAATCCTGAATATTTGGAGCAATTTCTGTAGGGATCCCTACAAAAAAAGTCAGAAAAAATCCCTGGAGGCTTTTCCGAAGGATCTCTGAATTAATATTTAAAAAAAGAACAAATCCTGGGGATACCTTGATGAGTATTTCTAGAAAAGTTTTCATGAAAAATAACTGGAGGGAATCCTGCACAAAAAACCGAAAGGCAATTTTTGAAGTCATATCTTAGAGAATTTCTGAAGAAAATTCTGTATTAATTTTGAGATAGAATCCCTGCAACAATTCTTGAAGAAATGCCTAAAGAAATTTGTGAAGGAACTGGGAATTAACTGTAGGAATGCCTCAAAGAATACCTGGACAACTGGAAATACCTCTGCAAGAATACCTAGAAGATATCTTATAGCATTTCCTGGAGAAATGCTGAAGGATAGATCGTGAACTAGATCATTTAGGAGTTTCTTAAAGAATTTCGGAGATGATGAATTTATGAAAAAGTTCATAAAATTCTCCTGGAAGGATTTCTGAAAAAAAAAATCTCTAAGGGAAATTCTTAATAATCCCAGAATTTGGCTCTACCCCATTTAGTCTATTGCCGTTAGACACAAATCCATTTGGCATAATGACCATTTGGCATAAAGGCCATTTGGCATAATTCAGATGACAATCATAAAGGAGCGTGAGCGTATTGGTTTCAGTCAATGATTGAAGGGCGACCTCTGGGGTTTTTTTATCTGAAAGTGTAACTTTTCCCATAGTAAATCCTATGCAAACTTTGAATCGCTTGCGCTATATTATAGTTTCACCGACTGCGCTGAATTTTTGCTCAGTTCATATGGGACCTAAAAGGAGGAATTCGGCGAATAGTTTTTTTTTTGCAGCTGCCATTTTTTTTCAATTACTTTCTATCGTGGTGCCCGTTAAGTGTTACCAGTGGGACGAAAAAAAAAGAATCCAAAGTCCAAAATCATCACCCGCGGGCTTTTACATTCGACCGACAAGGTGGTAATGCGGCTGATTTGGTGCCTTCAGATCACGCCGGAAAAGCAGTTTGATGAAGTGATCCGAATGGAATTCTGCCAGAAATGCTGTGAGAAGATTCTAGGAAGGGTCAGCAAGGGATGGCCCGGGTTGTTGAAAAACGACTCATTGATGAAATGTTTTGCGGAGAATTCGGTCAATGGAATATGTTGATTAGAAGTGAATGAAGAGTGAAGTGAGAAGGGAATTTAAGTGAAGTGGTTATTGTTGTAGAAGTTGTGATGTTCGTTTGAACTCAAAAATTGCATTTGCGTTAAAAACATACGTGTATCTGCGTGAATGTGAGAAGTTACACCGAAACCTTTTGGAACCTGACATGCCTGCCGAAGATGCTGTTGGTAGCGGATGAATGCAACATTTTCTCAGCTTCTTTTGAAGAAAAATAGTTTGGCTGATCAGAAATCCGTTTCTGTAGCTGATGAACGACGCACTCTAATTGATGAATTTGGTGACTTCGTTCTGATTTAAATCATGTTGTTGTCCATACCATAATCACAATTATTAGATGCATTCCCTTTGAGATATAGATACATATATTACTAGATGTACATGGGGAAAGGGTCACTCTGTTTTTTTTTCTCGTTTCAGAGAGCAAGTAATGGCGCTTAAGCCTAGGCTTTCGAGCCTGGACATGAGGGTCAAATTCCTATGTCCCATCCCAGGAGGAAGACCATCGACGGAGTGACATTAACTTTCTTAGCAAAGTCACTCCCCACGAATTTACTTCACGTTTATACTATATACTATGCTGAGCGGTTGGTACGAGATGTCCCCGTTCTATAGCATTATCGTGGTATCAATATCCACAGCAAAACGCTGCACAGTAGGCCTGGCCGCTTCAATTCTTGTATTACATCCGCGATGTGCTGCATGAATTGATAATGACAAAAAAAAATGATAGAAGTAGTCGATTCTATCATTTTCCAGAATTCTTTCAATGAATGGCTGTGTATGTGTAGACTAGACTAGACTAGACTAGACTAGTTCATATGGGACCTAAAAGGAGTCTAAAAAGCCGACTGGAGCGAGTGTTTGATATTTGTCCCATGCTACTACTCATGATCATTTTTTGCTAATGCCAATAGAAGCCGAACACACGATACCGTCGCTTCGACGCAGAAATTATGACACTCGGTGTAATATGACCGTAACCAAATTTGCCCCAAAAGAGCACCATTTGGTTTAGTATTAGGACACGCCACTAAAAATACAAACATAATTCCAAAGAATTTCAAAATAATTCCAAGAAAAAAGTTTGAATTATCGGTCTGAGGAAAAAAAAATCAACAAATCTGAAACAAAAAATAAAGGATTTTATTTAAACGCACCAAGTATGCTGCAAGAAATGCTTCTGATATTTTTCCATATTTACATACAAGTATTCCATTAACACACACAGGATGTTCATCGACCTACGACCCCATACGGCCCATGTTTCTTTATCGCTCATGAGGTTTTAAAATTGATCTAGAATACTCGTGGATTTTTATCATTTTGTTGTGCACATTGTCATTTATTGGGACCTTCTTCCTAACATTGTTATAATACATTCCTTTAACATTTCATATATATTGTAAGACGACATTGGATCACTTTGGATGTTTCCCACTTGAATTCAATGATTGAGTTTTCCTTGTTTTTTTTTTCATCTAAAATTTGGCACCCGCATTTTTCCTGAACAAAAAAAACAATTTGCATAATCAGTTTGCCATTATGACTTCAGCCTCACATTTAACCCTCTAATACCCAACCCCGCCTTTAAACAGAGTATAGTTTGAGCATTTTTTTTTTCTTGCCTGGGCAATCAAAACATCAACATATATATCTAGCTGATATTTAGGACTATTCTGTATATATCAAAACGGGTTTCGGTGTCTTTTAAAGCGTATTAACATTATTTTTATTAATTGAAAAATTGATATTTTGGTCACCTTTCAGATGTTATTGTTTCTTTTGTATTGAATCACAACTATTGCTATTTTAAATTTTTCCTCAAGCATTTTATTATAGTAAAAGAGTTTAAGCGAGTTGAATACACACTAAAATAATTTTCCTAAAAATTACACGAAAAATAAAACTTTACATATAACAAAATAAAAATATTTTATCAATAATCATAAAATCTAAAAATGCTTTCGCCTTAAGAAGTCGGTATGTCAAATAGGCTTCCAGGAAAAATATAAAAGTGTAGGAATGTTCAAAAACAACAATTAGAAAAATCAAAAACCAAAATTCACAAAATCGAGAATTAAAACAAATTTAGTTAAAACACATAGAAATGAAAATAAAAAAAATAAAACGAATCATCTTCTAAAACATGTTTAAATCGATTGTAGATAATTAAAAATGATATTTAGATCAAAATAAAAAAATGGGTATTAGAGGGTTAAGAAGGGTTTAAGGACAGACTTGGTAGAATCCCAAAATGGACGACTTTGGCACCTACTCACGATTTTTAACGAACCAATATCTTCGTAAACAAAACCAGCACACCTGATCTTCTTGCTTTAAGCTCGTTACACGTGAATAAAGAACAAAATACAAAAGCATTGTTGTTTGAAGCTTACATCTTGAGGTTTGTGCGCCTGAAAAATACACCCTTTTTTATCTGTATTAACGAGATTTTTAGCCCAAGGCTACTTCATCTCGGGATCCACGCTTTACTTCCCTTCCGAAGGAAGAACTCACATTTTGTGAGTTTGTCGGGAGTGGGATTCGATCCCAGGTCCACGGCGTGATAGTCAAGTGTTCTAACCATCAGTCCAGGTCCACTCCACCAAAAATATACCTCTGAAATGGTTTGTCCGATTGATGAGCTGTCTTAGGAAATATTTGGCAATTTATGAGATACATGGAAACGTTCTTCTTCTTCTTCTTTATGGCTCGACGTTCCCACTGGGACTTGGCCTGCCTCGCTTCAACTTAGTGTTCTTTGAGCACTTCAACAGTTATTAATTATCTTTGCCTGCCATTGCATGAATTTGTACATTGTTATGCAATTACAATGATACACTATGCCCTGGGAGTTGAGAAAATTTTCCCGACTGGAACGGGAATCGAACCCACCGTCTCCGGATTGGCGATCCATAGCCTTAACCACTAGGCTAACTGGAGACCCCTGGAAATGTATGCACTGTATAAAAAAGTTACATTTTTCGTTTTATTTGGAAATAAAAAGAGTAAAAATCAATTATCTCAAAATGGATTATAAGTTACAGCGTACATATAATGTAGTAAATTGAGTCAAGATGGAGAAATGATGGACAAAAACATATTTTTGTTTAAAAAAGTTGGTTTTTTTTTTTAAATTGTTGAAATGCGCATCAAACAACAGTAAATTTTGTAAAATTTTGAAATCAAGAAATTTACATTTGTAATGACGGTGCCCGAAGCCCCCGACAATCATAGAAATAATTTTCTCTCCCGCTTTGACATGCATGTGCACAAAAGTGTATGTATTAGATATTCATCTAACCCCATCCGAAGAAGGTTTGGATTGTCCAGTTGTCGGGCGCAGTTCTATCCCTACTGGCGACGGAGATAGTCGAGTGTCTCCGTAACTTGAAGAAATAGAAGCGCCCGTCTAGCGAATTGGGAGTCGTGAGTTCTACTCTCACCGGAGTACGTGGATTTCACAGATCACATTCCAGTGATCAAAGGACTTTTCCATGCAAAGAAGCAAAAGTGATTGATTAATGAATGTGGAAGTATGCATTTTTGACCCATTCTCACCCCAACGACGGTACAGCAAATTCTTGTAGTCCGTAAATTCATAGTAGGCGTTCAATACAAAACGATTGAGTATTTCAGAATATTTAGAATGCTATAGTGAAATGAGAATCACTCAATATTGTGAGTACGACATTCTTTGTTTATATTCTTAATTTATAATTTAGTTAAAAAAGCTATTAAACTAAATTATTTCAGAAGATTGCAACACTGATCACGTAGCAAAAATCATGTTTTTAGACTAAATGTCAAAGGATTCACTATGCTTGCCTCAGAAAACAGAAGAGTTATAATAATCAACATTCGTTATAACATGACCTGCTACTTTCTCTTCATTTCCCCCAAATGACAACCGTCTAACAAAAAAGTAAAAAAATTCGAAGAAAAAAAAGCAAAAAAAAAAAATCATCCATCATTGTCACCCTATCATTTCGAAGCACACTTGAAACAACAGCAGCAGGCGAACAAAAAAAAAGAATTAAGTCAACTTTCTTTACTTCATTATTCCGCAAAGCAGCTGATGTCATAAAAAAACATCAAACGCAAAAATTAACCGACACCGGGGCGCACAAAAAGTCCACGAAGCAGTAGCCCGATCGGAATCACATAACAAGAACTAAACAAAATTATATCAACGATTACAGTCAGAAATAGCCAAACGAAGCAGACATAACGTTATTTTTTGGTTTTTGCTTTGGGAATTACAAAAGAATCACAATAAAATATGATTTAATTTTAGTGAACCAATTAAAATAACACTTATTCAAATATTTTTTTTAATTTTTTTTTATTTTATTTTTTATTTGTTTATGTTATATTTGTTTTTATGTGTTTATATCAAATTGCGTAGATCGTATCACGTTTATAGGAGTACATATTTCTGTTTTTGTATCCCATAATTGTAATAAAATTTGTTACATTTTTTTTTAATTTGTGACTTGAAAACTTCATTTTTTTTAAATTTTTTGATCACTTGAATATGACAAAACTTAAAAAAAAATGAACTTTTTATGTTTGTGTTGTTTTGAGTAAATTTAGTTGAACAAATTTTATAAGAAAACTACTAACGGTAGATGTATAATATATTGGGGTCTTCAGTTAGCCTCGTGGTTAATGCTATGGATCGCCAATCTGGTGACAACGTGTTCGATTCCCGTTCCGGTCAGGAAAAAAATGTCGATTCCCTGGGCATAGTGTATCATTGGGCTTGCCTCACAATATACAAATTCATGCAATTGCAGGCAAAGGAAGCCCTTCAATCAATTACTGTGGAAGTGCTCAAAGAACACTAAGTTAAAGAGAGGCATTCCAAGTTCCAGTGAGAATTTTGTTATCCACATCCAGTCGGGTAAGCACCCGTCCTCAAATGAAAGTCACTGCCATTATCGGTGTGACGATGGCGGCGGCGACGACGAAAAAATTAAAACATCAAGCTTCAAGAGTTCCACCAAACAGCAACCAGCCAGCAGCGCCATCCACAATGGAACCTCATTGCTGGTGCTGCTTGAGACACGATGTCGCCTTCATCGTCCGCACTCTCCTACACACAATTCGTCGTCGGTCGTCGTAAGGCGAGAAGCCACTCGACTCATCAACCATCTTCCGTCCGAGACGAAATGGTTGCAACTTTTTGCTACTATCTCTTCTAGAGCTGCGTGGATGGCGATGCGATGCGGTGTGGTGGTGACATTTTTATTTTCGGTGGTTTCTCCTTCCGGATGCACGAGGAAATGGGAACGGAAAATTGATGGGAAAATCTTTGGCTGTGAAAATATGCAAATCACTAACGAATGGGACCACCAGCCAGCCAGCGCTTCTTCACTTGCTTACACACACGGGCGGACTGACTGACAATGACAGTAATAAATTGCCATGCGGGTTACTTAGCGGTACAGTGGGGCTCAAAAGTAGGATAACTGGTAGTTTTTGTCGTTTAGGTTGTTGTTCGGTAATGCACGTCATCGTGTGTGCAAAAAATACACCGAAACAAGCACTGCACTAAAGGGGTGAGCTCGTTCCATGTTATACCCATGTCGAACATAGATTTGTAATCAATGCACTAAATAGATTGTTTAGCAGCTTTCAAGATTCCCCCTGTGCTCTTTGCACAAATCACAATTACATGAATGTTTTATTCTTTTTTTTTATTTTTTTTAGTTTTTTTGTTGACTCATTTAATTGACCCAAAAAATTGAAGCAGAAAAATAAAGAGACAGAGGTGGATCTTTTTTTTTCATTTTTAGTTTTGTGAATCTTTGGTAGATTTGTATGTGCATTGTTGAGTTACTTTTGACACAACAGTTCGATGGTAATGCGATCAAATAACTTTGGAGCGGTACTGTGTCACCCTATAGCTTTGAAGAAGTGCAACCACAGCAAATCTTAATTATTCGCTACACCACCACCAAGCGCAAATGTGACTTTGTTTTGACAAACGAAGGTATTTAGGTACATACAAGTACACATACCGTAGAAGACGGGCGTAAGCAAACGTACAAACAAGTTGAGTAATTGAGCAAAGTTTTCACCAAAAGTCAAACAATGAATCGAGCAAAATCTCTGTTCATTGCGCGCGCGGTGAATAAGGTGTTAACTTGCCAAAAACGAAAAAAAAGTGAGTGACGAACGACGGCGGCAGCCGACGTGGGCCGCGGCTCGTTTCAAAGACGAGTGAAAATGAATGGTCTTCTGTTGTTGACATTGTTGGAAATCTGCTGTTGAACGTTTACCTTCCGCGAGCGCTTGGTTTTATATTCATAATTTTGAATTTGCATTTTATACATACTTTTCGGAAAACCGGCGGCGTCGAATGACGTTGAACAATGGCCAATTATATACTTACATTCGTACCACCGCCCGGGAAAGAAGCATTAAACGAGGGTCATCCACACTAGTCGAATGTTGCAAGCTTTAAAAGGAGCATTAATATCACGAACAATTGAACAATTGACCTTTTCACGAAAAAAAAGATCAAACGTTTTCACCTTGATTTCGTAATGGAAAGCAGCAACAATGGATTTAACATTTCTCAGCTGCATAGGTGTGAACTGAATACTTGAAATTCAAACAAACAAGGCATAAGCGGCCTAACAATTAAATTGTAGATATTTAACAAGTAGGTACTGTTTATTTCAAAAAGTATTGAGCTATTACTTTGAGTCTGCCTTTATTACTTTTATTATGCCTTCATTACTATTACTCCCGGAAGCTTCTGTAAATTGAATTTATAATATTAATAGCTGCATATTGACACTGAATACTATTTCTTAAAACATACAATCCTGTAGCGTAATAAACTGGAACGAGCTCACCGATTAACATCTGTCCTTACAAGAGAAGAGAATTGTCGGATAAAAGAGGCACAACAGAAGCAACAAAGAAGGTGCGGCGATTACTCTTTATCCCAACTAGTAACAGATTATGACATGATCTCAAAAATGTTCGTTGTAGTGTTTACCAACTCGAAGCTACCGATCGAAAATCACAATGCAATCTCTAATCTCGAGGTTTATGGTGTACGAAAAAAAAATGTAAAGAAGGCTCGGAGGGTCAAGACACATATACCAATCAACCCAATTGGACGCGTTGAGGTAATGTCTGTATGTATGTGTGTGTTTGTGTATTTGTATGTCCGTATGTGTATGTATATCTGTGTACAAAAAAGGTCACTCATTTTTAGGCACTTCCCATCGGCCGATTTTATGCATTTGAGTATTAACCCTCTAATACCAAAATTTTTGAATTAGATCTAAATATCATTTTTCGTCATCTAAAATCGATTTAAACATGTTTTGAAAGATGATTCTTTTTAATTCTCGATTTCGTGAATTTCAGTTTTTGATTTTTCGAATTTTTATTTTTGAACATCCTCACACTTTTATATTTTTCCTGGAAGCCAATTTGGGGAATGGATTTTTTGAGCTGAAAACATTTTGAGATTTTATGATTATTGTTGAAATATTATTAATTTATTTTTTTTTCACAGAAAATTTTATTTTCTGTGTAATTTTGGGGAAAATAATTTTAGAGTGTATTCGTTTCCCTTAAACTATTAAACAAGGATAGAATGATCTGGGAAAAATTTAAAATATGTTAATTGTAGCGATTCAATACAAAATAAACAATGACTTCTAAAAGGTGACTAAAACATCTATTTTTCAATGATTTTTAGAAAATGTAAATACGCTTTTAAATACACCAAAAACTGTTTTGAGATATACACAACAGTCCTAAATATCAGCCAAAAATAAAAAAAATTATTTTCCACGAAACAAAAATTACAAAAATGCTCAAACTATACCCCGTCTAAAGGCGGGATTGGGTATTAGAGGGGTAATCGAACCGAAATTCAACCGCATTGTTTGCTATCAAAAGTGGTCCGGATCGGTCAAGGCGTTCCGGAATTATGGCCATTTTAGTGATCTGGACCGGTACTGGTCGAATCGAATATAGCCATACAAAAACAAACCAAAACCCATCGTGTGACACCTTAAATTACTTCTATTTTTACGACCTTTACAATAATGGTTGACGAGTTTTGGGCGGAGTTTATAAACGAATACCAGAAAATCTAAGATGGCGGCCTAAAATCCATAATGGCGGCCCACAGTTTAAAATGGCGGCCCA
>NW_026917194.1:0-25000 GCF_035046485.1 Aedes albopictus
ACTCCGGAGTGTGGGCTGTGCACGTTTATTATGCTGAAGTTGAAGAATCTGCCCTTGATCCTCAACCTGCACATTCTTTCGTCGATCGGCCACCAACCGATCACGCGCCTCTGCATATCACCCATCACTATGAAAGCTGTTCCCAGCTCGCGTGTGTTGCCGCAGCTCTGGTAGATGGTATGATTACCTCTAAACGTTCGCACCATGGATCCTGTCCAACACACCTCCTGCAGCGCTACGATGCCGAATCCGCGGTCCTTCAGTAGATCGGCGAGTATGCGGGTGCTCCCAATAAAGTTGAGAGATCGGCAGTTCCACGTACCGAGTTTCCAATCGCAAGTCCTTTTTGTTAGCTGGGGTCGTTGCCGTTGGTCTCGGTTCGTATTATTCTGTTGCTGATTTTCCGTTACAATGGTTTTTTACGGCTGGCTCGTAGGGCCTGACACCAACCCCCTACTTTCCGAAGGACCATAGTGCACAGTTGAGCTTAGAGTCCTTCCCTGGCAATCGGACGTAGATCAGCCGCCCCTAACATGGGGATCAGACGCTGTTGTGAGCCGCTCCTCCTGGAGAACAGACGCTCAGGTTTGCCGAAGCAAACCCCCCCTTCCCTGTCAGCCTATGACCAAAGTGTTTCCTGCCCTCGCAGGCAAGTAACATGTAGTTCTCCTATCCTCCTGCCTCTGACACTTGCCCAAGTTTCCAGCGAAATTCAAAACCACCATATCGACTGCATACGCCATTGACTGACTGCTATCCTCGTACCGAACATCATCCTGCCTCTGATCGATCGTTATCCTCGTACTGAAGATCATCTGGGACGAACTCAACAGGCACTAGGAGAGCCCTCGCTCACTCCACCAAAGACCACTCCATCGTCGTCGCTTCTGGCAACCCGCCGGTGCTCATCAAGTTGCAGCCTTCTATCGTCCCGGTCGGTTGGTTGGAGAGAATGAGCAGAGGGCTCTCAGCCTGCCCTTACAGGCAAGTAACATGGTGTTCCCCTATTATCCTGTCTCTGACGCTTGCCCAAGTTTTCAGCGAACTTCAGAAACCACCCTACTGTCTACACATTCCATCGAACTTGGTATCCTGTCGGTGTCCATCCAACAGCAGCTTTCTGCCATCCCGGTCGACTCGGTGATCCTGACAAGCAACCATCACCGTAAGCTGTTATTTTCATTCGTAATTAGTGTATTGTAATGTATGCTAAATACCGGCACTTCCTTCAAAGAGACAAAGTCTCACTGGAAGTGCCATTGAATTGTTATTATGTTGAAAAGAAGAGGAGGTTTTATGCCTTTTGGAGAAGAGGTTCAAAAGGAACTTCACTCCAAGGGGCTTTTCCCTGCTCCAAATAAAGAAAGAATTTGAAAAAAAAAAAAGTTCCCACCGGGGTTGGTTTCATGCCTATTCATAACTAGGGTTGGTTGTGATGCCTATTCATAACTATCGAATACCTCTGCCAATTTTTATGAAATTTTCACAGAAGTTAGTTAATCATGTATATATTATGTCCGCAAAATTTCATGATTATTGAAATAGTACTTTCAACAGTACAATCGGAACAATAAGAGGTGCTCACTAATTGCTGTCGAAAGGGCTAAAACCACGGTTAGTCCCAATACGTGTTTTGAGCTTGAGCTTGAGCTTGAGCTTGATTGACCGCCCGCAGTTGCTACTCCAGTATCGCCTCACACAAGGAACCAATGAGATAACTGCTTGGGACTAACAGGCATCTTCGGTGTGTGAGCGTTGGTGGTCTTGTATTTTTAGGCGACAATGGCGCCTGCTGCGTCAGGTTGCAGGTCAATGGGGAAGGGGAGGGAAGTGATGATTGCAATCGCTTGCCCACATCAGGCCGTTGAATCCTCTGCGTCTGCACAAGGTCATGCGGATGTTGGTGTGTTGGTGGGAAATGTTTATTTTTGGCACATGGATCATGCATTGGTGCCAGGATGCCAGGCGTAAAGCGATAGATTGTGTGAAGATTACTGTGAAGCGCGACACAGTTCGCATGGTTGCATAACTTGTAGGCGTTATATGATAGATTGACACTGTGCTGTGATGAAAGTTGGAAGGAAGGGAAACGACTTTTTTTCAATCCGTTTCTGGTTCTAGCGATCGCTACGAACATACGAATATACATGAGATGTATATGTAGGAGAGAGAGAGTGAGAGAGAAAGTAGATAGAAAGATATAAAGTAGGAGGAAAGGGACGAGCCAGGGATTGAACCCAGGATCTTCTGCATATGAATCAGAAGCGGTAGCCACTAGACCACCAAGTCGTTAGTCCCAATGTGTGTTTTGACTATAGAATTGTTTTGGCCGCGATAGTAAGCGTAATGCACATACGTCAACGATCGTTCTATATTAAACGCGTCACCGCATTGATCGTTTACACTACCGTGAAAACCGACTTTCCCACGAAAGTTATCGCGCGCTTCTGATTTCGCATTCAATATTCGCGTCCCCGTCTCCCTTCCGAGAAAACCGACCGACTCACGGAAATAGTCACGCGTTTCCCACAGTATTGAACTTAGAGTATACGGAGAATAAACTTTCAAGTTTAGATAGCTATTTTCGAATTATGTATTTTACTAAGAGTAGTTCCATGTGTTACCTGTGATCGCCAGTCGTTGAGGTAATTATGCCAATTATTTTAAATTTGCTCAATGATTGTTGTGAACTGCAATCACTTTCTTCTAACATTTTTATCGCTTCCATATTAGGCCAGCACCAGAGCTACAAGATAAATTTGCAGATATTACAGACTCCAGGAGGCCTCATGAAAACGCATTGGCGAAATTACTCCAACTTCTTCTAGTATGTAAAGAAAAAAAAACTCGGAATGATCTCACCCAGTTCCATGTCGTCGGAAGACCGCAACCACTCCTTGACTACTTCAATTTTCTGCAATACTGTTTGCTACCAAGTGTCCATCCATTTTTATCACTTCATGAGGAAGGAGAATGTGCACCTGCCCCAAACACGTGTCACTTTCCACTTTTTCCTTCGAACAATACAACGCGACCAAGATTTTCATCGCAACTGCCACAAACACGCGTCACTTTTCGTTTTTTTTCCGCTGAATAATGCAACCCGATCGAGATCCTCAGCGCAACTGCCCCAAACACGCGTTATTTTTCCCCTTTTCCGTAGAAAAATTAAGCCGGCAAAAAACGATGAAAGGGCTGCACTGTTTATAGAAAAAAAAAAGATTAATTTTTAAATGCTGAAAAGATCTCTAGAACAGTCCAAGTCATGAAAACCTCATCTGAGAAATATATAAAAAAATATGTAGATTTTACTGGTTTAAAGATATTTCTGTAGAGATCCCGGTGAGAAATTCTTAGAGAAATCCACCACCCTTGAAACCTTGTCAGAATGAATGAGGATCTTTATGAAAATTCCTAACCAGAATTCCCGATCAAAAATTTGGGATCATTCCCTCAAAAACATGGTATTTTTAAGCCCACATTTTCACCAAATTACGTGCCAAATCTGGTTGTCTTTTGAAAACAAACAAACTTTAGACTGTTTACAAACAAAAAATCCAAAAAAAATTGAATTTATCCAAAGTTGGGAAGCTAATAGAAAATAGGTTATATTACTGGTCTCATCTTAAAATTTGGTCGGTCTAATTTCCAGCGACACTGGCTGCCTCAAATTATAATTTATATTTCAGATAATGCTGCAACTTTAGGTAAAGTTTTTATTAAAAAAAACTTTGGGATTTTTATTGAAAATTATGTCTTAATGCGAAACTGGATGCATCTCCAATTTTTTTATTTTTTTTTATTGAACAACGAAGCAATATTTTCTAAATCGGTTTCCATACACATGTAGAGGAAGGATCAAGGTTTCAACTGATTTTTTTTGGTGGAAAATGTTTCAGTTTAGCAAAAACCATTTTTGAATAAAAAAAAAACTCTTAAAAAAATGGTTTTGCAAAAATAAAAAAAATATTTTCCATCAGGGAAAAAAACAGAAAAATCTTGGTCCTTCCTCTACATATGTTTGAAAACCGATTTTGAAAATATTGCTCTGTTACTTAATATAAAAAATAAAAAACCAAAAAAAAATGAGGAAAAACTTTTAGTTTCGACTTAAGTCGAAACTGGAAGCATTTCTTCATTTTTTTGGTTTTTGATTTTTTATTAAATAACGAAGCAATATTTTCAAAATCGGTTTTCGTGCACATGTAGAGTATGGATCAAGGAATCTTCTGATTTTTTTTTGTGGTGGAAAATGTTTTTCGTTTTTGCAGAAACCATTTTTGTATAAAATTCCATAAAAAAATGGTTTCTGCCAAAATGGAAAACATTTTCCGCCTCAAAAAAATTCAGATGATACCTTGATCCATACTCTACATGTGCACGAAAACCGATTTTGAAAATATTGCTTCGTTATTTAATAAAAAATCAAAAACCAAAAAAATGAGGAAATGCTTCCAGTTTCGCCTTAAGTATCTTTTACTTTTTATCTTTATGATCGTTTGATCGTTGATCGAATGAGACCTAGATTAATCTTGTTTTTGAGAGGGTGACCCCCTAGGTGACCCCAAACTTTTGATCGGGAGTGTAACAAAATTGGAATAAAATTATAACAACTGTTGTGAGAAATACCAGAAGTTGATATAATTTTGTTGTACGGATTCTTCCATAAACAAACGTACATATAACAAACAGATGTGTAACAACATTTGTTATATTATGCACATTAATGTTACTGCCTCTAACATTACTTCGTAACACATTTACAGTAATACATACTGTATTTCAAATTCTGTAACGAAATTATATTGAAATTTGATATATTTTTGGTACTGTTGCGAAAAAGTTTGATAAATTTTGTTATTTTGGTCACTCGTGTCATGGGGTTTATAACAAAACTTATAATAATTTTGATTTGCAACGAATAACAAAGCTTGTTATTATCTTGTTATTTTCAAGCAAGTTCAATCGGGAAAAAATGATATAATCTTGTTATAATCATATCACAATTTGTTATATTTTTGTTTCAATCTCTCCATTTTTGTTGTATTTTTTGTTATTTTAACTATTACCGGTACATCTTTTATTGCAACCGTTGTTACAAGAATCGTTGTAATAAAATAGCGCAACCTGTAATAATTTTGAAATTCCCTTCTGGTCAGATTCCAAGAGGTAGCCTTGCAAAAATCCGTAGACGAAATTTCTTAAGGAACCCCTACAGAAATCTCGGTCAGAATTTCTTGAACAATGCCTATAAAAAATCTCGAAAAAAATCCGCGTTGGAATACTTGGATTAATCCTTGTAGAAGTTCCTGGAGGAATCTCTTTAGGAATTTCTGCAGCAATCCCTGGAAGAAATCATGAAGGATTTTCTGGAGGAATTCCTGGTGAAACCCCTGGATTAGTTCATGAAGGAATCCGTATAGGAATTTTTGTAAGTATCGCTGGGGAAATCCATGGAAGACTTCCTAAAGTAATCCTTGGGGAAAATTCTAGTAAAATTTCTGGAGGAATCCTTAAGTGCGTTTCTAGAAACGTCACGTCTCCGAGATCCACAAGTTCCACGATCAGCAAAGACATTTAATCCATCAAGTAACGCAAACAGAATTCATTTTAATTATTCGCTAACAATTCCGAAACCGGTTGCTGGCGCCTACCGTATCTAATCGTACAAATCGTATGATGCAAGTCGCGCCGTAAAAGGGTGCTGGCCACAGCTTCAGGAACCTAGCCCCAGCCCAGAAGTTAATTGCTGCTGACAGCCTGCTGACTTCTGGTCGGTCGATAGGTTCTTCCCCAGTCAAGACAATTGGATTGAAGTAATTATACATGGGCGACAGCGCGTTGTCTTGAGCGCGGGTGGTGACACTTACCTGTAATGAGAAAACAAGAAATACGAGGATAGAGATAAGTAAAACTGGTTTTAGCGGTTAAGAAATGGTGTGTGGATGCAGATAAAAAAACGGTACAGCGATAAAATTAGCAAATGACTGGTGCAGATTATGGCTTTGCAATGGATGTACATAAACCTACAAGTTCCGGACGGAATCTCTGTAAACTTAAGATTCTGTGATCAGAGAAACCACCTCCCACAGCTAAAAATCAAACATAAATATCCGGTTGGTCGTGGCTCAAAAGTGCACAACACATATGTAGATCTTGATTCGATCTTTATCAAAATAAACCTGCACTGCTTGCGACTCAGGGGGACTGGGATGCAGCAGCACAGAGCGCAAACCAGCTGTTTCCGAGTCAATAAACGAGATCCGATCGGCACTGCTTGCGTCAGATCGCGTCATGTTTCCCACATCTCTGCTACCGCCGCCGGAACGTATTCTGGTTTCGACTTCCTTTCTCGAACAGTGAGCGGGGAGTTATTTGTTCTGGATCGGATCCAGCAGTCTGCTTTTGCCATGGGAGCGAATTGCAGCCTCAGGAAAAGAAAGCACTGACACTGACTGCCGCCGGTAGATATGTGATGGGAACGACTCCAGTCAGTAGTAGCATGTGGGAACATGGGAAGAATTCCAACCAACCGACGAAGAACGGAGCAGCAATCTGGTTCTATAAATAATCCAATAATCGGAAATTGTGAGATAATCACCACCGATAGCATCAGGCAAGTAGCTTGAGGATTGAACTGCTGGGGATGGTTGTATACCATTTCACCGAAAACCATTTCGCGGAATTTTTTTTCGCGGTGTAACATTTCGCGGAATGCACCATTTCGCCGAATACCATTTCGCGGAACGACTTTTCGCGGAATGTACTGTTTCGCGGAATACCATTTCGCGGAATTTAATACTTTGCAAATAATAATGGAATAACACATTATTTTCTATGCTAAATTTTACTAATTCCATCACCGATTCGTGCGCAATCATAATCACCTCAGCTCTACGATTGTATTAATTGATGCTAAATCTGTTACTTTTCTGAACAAAAATTTACCTTCTTTGATTCGTAGGCTGTTCTTGAGAGTTCTGAAAGTCATGCCAAAAGCCATTCGGCCGAATGTCTTTAGGTCTATTGTAAATGAGGTTAAATAGATATTAGGCGCAATGACCAACAAGCCATCGTTGTCACATAAGTTGTACTTTCAAGCGCTTATATTGCTAACTCTTTCAGAGTTTTTGATTTCCTTAAAATAAGTCTGTTCCTTCCAGTAACGTTGTTGTTTGGCGACTGAATTGTTAAATTTTTCATCATTTACCTTTTTTTTCTTCAAAGTCTGTTCATGTGGTGTGTAGTTTTTAATGATCAAATTGATATCTCTATAGGAGATTTGACCTTTTTTTGATAATAGGCTGTTCTTTCAAGTATACTGTTAAAAATGTGTGCTAGTGACCAAACTGCTAACTAATCTGAGATTTTTCATTCTGTCAAAAATGATCTTTAGAGCAACACCATACAAACATACGTATCACTTGGAATAAAATGCGATAAAAATCACCTCACGAAAACATAATCGCCCAATGCTAATTACGCTGTGGTTCACAAACCCACTGAGTAGATGGCGGTAGTTAGCAAACGTCAAATAGGAGTAAAAACGATACAAGCGCCATGAGCAAGCGATTTGTGAACTACAGATTATTTGAATAATTCGTTAAAAAGGGAAACGATGGGAAGTGAGTAGAGTGAAACACCTGTTTGTCTGTGGTAGCACTGCTAGTGAGTTTTTCGGTGGCCAGGCTGCTGACATTAGAGATTTATCCTTCTTTAAAACAAGGGTTGTTCATTCAAGTTGCACTGAAGTTATCTCACAGAGAACAGACGTTCAAGCTCGAACAAAAATACGTTGAAATCGTGTGTAAAGGATTTAAGTACACCTCAACACCACCAACGGAGACTGCCCACATATAAAGTCGATTTGACCCCACGATGATAGTGTTCATCGATAAAATACACTAACCCACAAAACGACACGAGCGCCAAACGGCCAAAAACGGCGAGCACTGAAAACAAAAATGACAATGTAAGTGATGGAACGCTAGCGCCACGCAACGGGAGCATAACCACATACTCTGATATGACCGTTACAAAGTTTTACACAAGGCAGAAAGCAAAGATAGACGTCTGTTATCTGTGGTTATCTATTGGCAGTCTTATTGCTAACTCTGTGGGAGATGTGTTCTTTAGATCTTCCGAGACCTATTATCTTATTGATCTAACATCTATTCAGCCCAATGATTGTTCGGCCCAACGTCCATTCAGTGTAATCTCCTTCAGCCTAATGACCCAGAATCATAATTAAAGAACTGAATCTGCTTATCAGCTTCCACACTTTCACCTTTATCGATTGAAAGTATTGTAATTATGCCAAAATCATGCTATTTGTAAACAGTGTGACCGCGTAACCCTTAAGCCAAGTAACACTCCTTAGCTTTACCAGATTTCTCTTTTATTTATTGTTTGTATGTTCTAACTAACTCAAATTGTTGTAATAGATATTAGAAAAAAAAATCTCATTTTTGTATCACAGGTTTTTTCATCTTTCAAACAAACGCTGTTCTTAACAGATATGCTGTTATGTTCAATACGAAACTTTTCCTTCTTCTGGTCAAAACTGTTCTTTCATAAATTGTATGCATTATACTTATTTTGGCAGAACTGCTAAATTAATATAATCAGAGAATTTCCCTTCTTTTATACATAGGCTGTTCTTTCAAAGTATACTGATACAAAAATGAATTTTTGATATAAAGTATTCCATTTTTCATGTGCTGATTTGAATTTTGAATCTCATCATGATGTTGTCTCTCGATAAGTTAAATTGATTGCTCTTATTAACGATTTTCCGCGTAACGGTACATTCCGCCAAATGGTTTTCGGCAAAACGGTGCATTCCGCGAAATAATTCATTCCGCCAAATGTCATTCCGCGAAATGTTACACCGCGAAAAGGAATTCCGCGAACTGGTTTTCGGCGAAATGTTATACAATCGCTGGGGATATCGCTGGGAGCAATGCTTTGCTGAAACGTGGAAGTTGAGAGAGTTCTGTGTGAATCGGCTCTATCTGGGTTTGAAAGAAATTCCAATCAGCGGCAAACCGAGGGAAAACTCCCATGTCATAGATACAGCATTCAAACGAACAAAACCCACATTAGCAGTTATACAGTGTATCAAACAATTGTCCGTACAGCCATTTTTTTTTGTCAAAATATTTTTTCATTCAAATGTTTATAACTTTTTTAAGCGTCAATCAAAAATGCTGAAAATTTGACCAATCTTGAATCATATATTAAAGCTCCATTGGTAGAATTTTGAGCGAGATCGAATAAGTTTTCTGAAAGCTATAGAACTTTTAGTAAAACTTATAAGATTTTTGAACACATTTTTAAAACATTATATCTCGATGATTTTTTTTTTCATTTTTTTTGTGTTATAGCTTATATCTAAGGCTTTCATATGCAACTGTGTTTGGGGTTTTACATTCACTACAAAAAATATGGAAAATGTGCTTATGTAGTTGACGATGTTTAAAAATTTACCATATTTTGCACATATAATCTGCCAAAGGTTTTCCACCAACAAAAGTGCATCAACTGAACGAAAAATCATGACACGAATGCCACAATAATGGTAAAGTGTCGTTAATAAATAGTAATAATAATAATGAACGAAAAATCCGTAGGACCTACTCTTCATATGTAGTTTAGTAGGTCCGATATAAAAATATTACATTAAGAGAGTTTAAAAAAGTTGAAAACACTTGGCAATTTTATTGATCAAAATATGATAAATTTCCAATTGACACTCTGAACATATACAGATTTTTCATATTTTTCGTAGTGAAAATAAAACCTTAAACGAAGCTGCATATGAAAGCCTTAGGTAAAAGCTGTAACACCAAAAAAATTGAAAAAGTTTCATCAAGTATATATTGAGATATAATGTTTTAAAAATGTGTTCAAAAATCTCATAAGTTTTACTTAAAGTTCTATAACTTTCAGAAAACTTATACGATCTCGCTCAAAATTTTACCAATGGAGCTTTAATATATGATTCATGATTAGTCAAATTTTCAGCATTTTTGATTGACGCATAAAAAAGTTATAAACATTTAAATGAAAAATTATTTTGACCAAAAAATTGCTGTACGGACAATTGTTTGATACACTGTATGTACCTGTGAAGAATTAGCCTAAGTTAAAATTCACGAATAAAAAAAAAGTAATGTGTACATACATGGTAGAGTTTGAAAGTCTGGTATCTCAGATTCCTAAGTACTGATCAACCTGAAATTATAACTGTAGTTCATAAACAGTTTTTTTATTCGTGAGTTTTAACTTAGGCTAATTCTTTACAAGTTCATAAAGAAGTCAAAACTTGTTTTTTTTTTGGAAAATTCTATATGCATTTTGGTCGAAATTTAACAGATATTGTTTAAAAAGGTACAGAACACCATGCTTGTATTTCATATTACGCGACTGGTAGCGGAAAGTGTTGGCTAAAATTGTTGTTTTAGGGACCAAGATTATAAAAATAGTTATCAAGTGACTTACAGAAGAAGGGACTAAAAAGTTACATCCCGAGTAAGTGGAAAAATCTGATGAATAGCATATTCAGTTATGATTGATTGAATTACTGAAGAGCAAAAACTGATATTGGTTTGATTGATATAAGAGGTAAAAGAACGGAAATAATAGCAAAATTTAATATGGTGAACTACTCAATAATAGCTCGTTAAGATATTACAAGATCAAAACAATAGCAGACAAGATTTGTCACTTTTTTTTCTAGAAAAAAAATGCCAGCATCCAGCATCGAACCTACGACCTTAGGATTCACAGGAGGCGATGCTTACCACTCAACTGTGGCTCGCTGTTGCAAATAACATGGGAATAAGAGCATGCGGTTCTTCGTTTCCAAAGCTCAGAAAGGGGCACATGGCATTTCACTAACATTGAGCCATCTCTATGGGTGTGTGTGTTCCATTTCATGCAGAAGAGCTAAACTTGTTCTTATGTAGACATTTTCAGCTATTTCGACAAGAATAAAAACTGATATCATATCACTTTGAGCTATTCGTGCGATATTCATTAGATTTTTGAATAACTCACCAAAATCACATCGAGCTATGACAGCAAAAAGTGTTCGATTTGAGATATGATTTAGATATTCTCGTCTACCCGGGATAAGACAGAAATAATAGAAAAAAACCTTTTTTGCAGTATAAGTTTGTTATGCTGAAGAACCAACGTGATGGATGATGCTTGACTAATTTTTAAAGTATGTTTAAAGTATTTTCACCCTGGATTTAAATTTTAAATAAATATTTAGAACATTGTCGGAAGAATTCAGGACGAAAATACCTATATAGTTTTTGATTGAATAGATTAAAATCAATTTGAAAAAAATTCATACATTTTGCAGATTTTTTCTTTTTTTTTTTGTTTCTGTATTAACGAGATTTTTAGCCCTAGGCTAGTTCATCTCGGGACCTCCCGAGCAGAGGAAAATATCAAAATAATAACAACGGAATCACGTAACCAGTTTTTATATCTCGGTTTGTTATTATTAACTTATTAAGTCATCACCGTTCTATAACATGTTCTGTTGGGCAATCTTATTTTGTTATGATCGTGCTCTTGGTAAGAAAATATCAAATTACATTTCAATAACATGTTTTGTTGTAGCACAAGTTCAGTTATTATTGTGTCATTGAGACTGTACACATATTTGATCATTAATATTACAACATAACTAGCTTTGCAATCTAAACTACACCATTCGAGATTTTCGTTGTTCACAGCATTCCGTGAGGAACTGTAAGAGAAAATATTATTTTGACATCAGTTCCTCTTCTTACTGACATTACGTTACAGTGCCAACTTATCAGCCTTTTGTTTTATAAGCACTTTGAAAAGTATATCTGTTTTTTTTTGTCCCAGTTTCAGTTAGGTATGAATACGAAAATAGAGAGTGTATTAGAGTGTTAGCCATTTTATGAAACATTTTGGATCAACGGTGGAATTCAACGACGAACAACACATTTTCGACAAAAATCTAAAAAAATAAGTCATCAAGAACTCCATTGATTATTATTAGACATTTTATTTTTCTTCATTTCACTGCTTCGAGCCCACTTAGATTCACTTGGATAAATGTGTCAATCAATGATGTAATAATGTAAATTAGTCTTATAAACAATAAACCACGTAATAAAGGGTTTCAAAACGACGGTAGTTTTTCATCGTAAGTTGTTTGGAAAATAAACGAAAACTATTATTTCTCCCTGTTTTCGATAATAAATCGCTTGCGACAACAATAGCGTTCCAATTATGAATAAAACATTTAACAATAGATCCTATTGTTGCGTATCCCATTGAATGCATATGGGACTTTGGAGGAGTTCCTATCCGCAACAGAAAAAAAGCAAATTTTGTTTTCAGATTGTTATCAATAACGTATTCATATCAAAATTTGTTATTGAAATATTTTAAAAATTCGCTGTTATTAAGTTGTTATTGAAACTAACAAAACATGTTATTAAACAGGTCTTCCAGGAACATTTTTTTGTTATAATTTTTGTTATTTTGCCGCTTATGACAGACAAGTTTATAACAGGATATGTTATGTAAATAACATGAAAATAACTCTTTCCGCTACTCAGTTATTTCTCCAAAATAACACATTTTATTATGCTGTTGCTATTTCCTTCTGCTCGGGCTACGCTTTACTTCCCTTCCGAAGGAAGAACTCACATTTTGCGAGTTTGTCGGGAGTGGGATTCGATCCCAGGTCCTAGGCGTGATAGTCGAGTGTTCTAACCATCACACCAGGTCCGCTCCATCGCAGAATCTCTGAAAAAAGCATTGTTGAAGAGAACCCAAAGATAAATTCTGAAAGATGCAAAAGGGGCCCAACATATCTAATGGACGTAAGTAACTGCTTTTCGAAACTATTCCTCCTTTCAAAGCTGAAAATTGTTTTTCTTCCCTCTCATGCAAATCATTATCACTATCGGAAAAGGGACCATGTTTCCTACCTAGTAGTAGTTCTAGAATGCGCGAAAAGGATGAAATACGATTCACAGCTTTGTAAGAATATGTTGAAAAATTATCTTGACTAATTCTTGACGCTGTGTTTTAACTGATTTGCATTTTTTTGCGGATTCTTGATGACGGCAAAAAATATGCCAGACAGTCAACGAGGAATTTGGGTAGAAACGTTGTAGGATTTTGAAAGAATTTTATAAATTGAAAAAAAAATCACAGGCACTGTTACTGAAAATGGCTACGCAGTCTTGGAATGCTCGAATTACGTTTTATTACTTGGCCAACATTTCGATAGGGTGTAAGTTTAGGGCCAATCAGAAAATAGTACATATAAATGTACAAATTAAAGTGAAAGGCAGTTTACATTCAAGCCTCTAACAGCATTTCACTATACAGTGGTGGCCCGATTTTGTCAGCCTTTTTTGAACAAAGAAAAAAAAAGTGTCACTCAGCATTGTCATTTTATAACTATGTAATATTAATTCAGTTCATGTCTTTTGGTATTATTTATAAGTAACGTAACGAACAAATCTCGCTTAACTTTTTAAAACGGCCAAACATTCCGGCAAAATATATTTCTTTAAATGAATCTCGTTCCGAAATGGAATTAATGCATAAAGTGCTTTTTTTCCTAGGGATACAGGGAGGGCCGTTCATAATCCTCGTAGACTTTTAGGGGAGGGAAGGAGGCCAAAGTCTACGCTACAAACTAACTTTCATATTTTTGTATGAACGAAAGTGTACGAGGGGGAGGCTGAGTTGAGCAAAATGACCAAAATTTATTCTACGTTGTTTACGAACGACACCTTACTGAGATTGTTACAGGAATTTATGCTGAGGCTTATGCAGTAGATTTCCTGCTGGAATTGCTTCAGAAGTTACTGCCGGCATTTTTCCAGGAAAAATCCTATTCGATGCCCTTCAGGAATTCGTGGTGGGATTTCCCTAGAAAGTCTTGCTGTAATTCCTCGACGAATTTCTGTAGGGATTCTTCCAGGAATTTCTGCTGGTGTTCCTCCAGGAGGGCTCCCGGAGATTTTTGTCGAAATCCGTTCAGCTATGCCTTTGACAGTTTTTCAGGCATTTTCCTGTGATATTTTTCCAGAAGTTTTTTTCTTCTTGGGATTCCTTTAGAAACTCCTGCAGGGATTCCCCAAGAAATCCTTGCCAGTGTTCCTGCAGGACTATTCTCAAGAATTCTAGAAGTTTTTATGGTGATTTTTTCAATAAATCCTCTTTGAATTACTCTGTGGATTCATCCAGAAATTTAACTGGGGAATTTCCTAGAGGTTATTTCAGAGATTTCTCTTGCGATTCCTTCAAGAATTCCTACTAAAATTTCTCCAGAAATATTACCAGGGATTGGACAAGGGATTTTTCGGGGATTTCTCTGCGGGTTCATAAAAAAAGCTATCTATGAGTATCTCCAGTTATTTCTCCAGAAATAATCCAACTTATCTCAAGGCATTTCTCAATGACCTTCTTGCTATTACTTAAGGGATTCCTCTTTCGATTCAATCTGATATTCCTTTAGAAACTCTCCTAGAATTCCTTCAGAAATTTGCGAGGACAGCAATCGCTCCTGCGGGTTTCAGCTTAGGCCAAGCGAGTTTCCAGGATTTTCAGAAAAGCTTGAAAGAAAAGTTTTAGATGGTTGTAGTGAATTTTACGTGCGTTTCAGGGACATCACATGGGAGTTGTGCCTTTCAAAAATCATATTTTTTATTTATTTATTTTGAACTAATAATTTGGAAGAAAGAAAAGCCCCTTTGAGTGATTATTTCAAAAGTTTACCGGCATCACTTGGAGATTCAAAGGGGGTTTCAATCTTTTAGGGATTTCAAGACCTTTCATGGGGCGTTTCGGGGAATTTATTTGACGTTCCAGAAGAATTCATAGCTCCCTGTCTGCATCAGAAAACCCCCTGAGATTCCCAGAGATAACCCATAACATTCCCTGAAACGCTCTTTAATCTCCCTGAAATTCCTCTAAACACAGGTTAAAACGTTTCTGAAACCCCCTAAAACTTCTTGAAGCCCTCTAAGACCATATAAAATGCCCCTGAAAACGCCTAAAATATCTTTGAAAATCATTCCAAAAACCCTTGAAATGCGTTTGAAACACGAAACCCCCTCTGAAACACTCGTCAAGCTCCTAAAACTTCCATAAACGCCCTTGAAATCCCATAAGAATTTCCTAAACCCCCTTGGAATCCTTGAAACTTCATGGAAACCTACAAAACCCTTAAAGTGCTCTGAAAGTTCTTCTGAACTCCCTTGGAACCACCGGAGTCCCTCAAACCGCTTAGAAGCCATCTGAAACCCCTTTGAATCCCCCCGAGACCCGTTTAAAATTCTTCCTGAGTCCCCTTTCGCTGCTCTAGTACGCCCATTTTCCCTGTCTCTTATAGATTTTCCTGAGACCTCTTTTTGCTCTCCCGGTAATGTATGATTGGACTGAATGTACTTTAGACCAAAGAGTTACTAGTTCGACTGCAAATAAATCTACACATATAAAGATTAAACTGTCTGTCTGGCTGTCTGACCCTTCTAGGTAGATTCGTTAACTATTGGACCGATTGATGTGAAAATTTGTATACGGGAAGTTCAATACAAATGAATTCACGGGGTACTTCTCTATGGACCATTGCCAGCTCAACGCACGGATCGCGTAGACGTGACCTTCTTCAATTCAGAGGAAATTTTGTTCATAGGATCTGGGTTCATTTGAACAGGGGAACCTATTTTGTGCACTTGCTGCTACCGTCTACCCCGTTGGTTTGAACGACACCTCATGCAAACCGACTGTATTGTAAATTTGCAGAAGGAATTTATTTATAAACTAGCTGTCCCGGAAAACTTTGTCTTGCCCGGTTGTGGTGGTTTGACAACTGTTGAGGTCATTGCAGCATCGCACTCTAGATTGGTTTAATTTTGATCGTGTTAAATTTCTTCCCGACTCACAAAAAATCAGTAATTTCACAATTTTCCTACTTTTTAGAAGATTTTCGTAACTTTTTCTATTTATAAACACAGCCACCATGAATACGAATCAAATCATGCAAGAGTCATGCTGATCGGTTCATCCATTCGTGAGTTTTGTTGCCTCAAAGAAACTTCAATCTCATTTTTATATACAGTATCGGACAATAAAAATGCACCATAGCCGTTTTCCCATACAAATTAGTCAACTTCGGATTGCCATATCTCAGTTATTTCTCAACCGATTGTTTTCATTTTTCTGTGATGAACTACAAAACATTTCAATGTTCAAAAACTATTGAAAAAGTTCGGTGATAGCTATTGAGCATGAGCATGAGCATAGATGACCGCACAATTCGTAGTTGCTACTCCGTGATTGACCAGAGCAATCGAAATTGCACAAGGAACCAATGAATAGGGTTTGGGACTAGCTTACTATTCTCAATGTACACAGTTCGAGAGCTCTCAACTTTAATAAGGTCAATAACGGCGCCGGCCACGTCCTTACGGTCATCGAGGATGGAAGGGAATGTTAGTAAGACAAACGTTGTTATAAAGACCGCGAATCGCTGCATCTCCACGTTTGTCTCAGGAAGGATTTTTTGTTAGTAGGGTAAGGTACATTGTCAGTCCGGGAGTCACCTATGGTTGGTGATATGATTTGACAATGGATCAATATACACAAACCGCCGTTAACAACCGACCACTTTTCGACGCAAAAACTAACCAAAAAGAAAATTCTATCGCGCGTCTCCACTCCACTAGGGAGCAGAAACTTTTAGTCTATTCCACACAGAAATACACTGAACGCGACTCACTTGTCGGCGCCCGGATTTTTTCTCGACCGGCGAACCCGAACTAACATTTTTCACTCTTTTGTGTAATTGAAAGAAAATATTTATTATCAACTAAAAGTGTATTGGAAACTAGCGCCGATGGGAAGCAAAAATTCGGAACCGACTCGAAACCACGGCGCGCGCACACTCGTACCGTCGTCGGAGCCCCGCAGAGAAAAGAGAAAAATCGCAAAAATCTAGCAAAGCCAGCGCGCGATGCTTTGCTGCTGCCGAACTAGAACTACCGCACACTACTCTGAAAAAGTTCGGTGATAGCTATTGATGCAAAAGTTACAGACGGTTGTATTTTGACAATAAAAATGCACCAAGACAAAAAATCTTATATCTAAAAATGCTGAAGTCAAATCATATTGGTCTCTTTAGCAAATTTATTCGTCATTACACAAGAAACATATTTGCCGAAGACACCGTAATGGTATGACGTAACCATTTTTTGCTGTTGAATTTCATGTCTTGGTGCATTTTTGTCAAAATTCAACCTATCTGTAACTTTTGTATCAATAGTTTTTACCGAACTTTTTAAATAGATATAGAAAATTGAAATGTTTTGTAGTTCGTCACAGAAAAATAAAAACAATCGGTTAAGAAATAACTGAGATATAGCAATCCGAAGTTGACTAGTTTGTATGGGAAAACGGCTTTGGTGCATTTTTATAGTCCGATACTGTATATAGATAGATTAATAAGTTTAGGAAACATTTGAGGGGCCCAGATGCAAAAGGGTGTAAGTGACAATTTTGAACTGACAATGTCAAAAAATTCATCAGAATTCAAGCTTTCAGGAACTTTTTAAAGATTGTTTTTATGATGATTAGAAAAATTACAATAAATCGGAGAAAATTGGGTCGATGTTGAAACTCCATACTGAAAAACTTTCAACCTCATTTACTCGAAAGTGGGTTTTTGTCACTTACACCCCTTTGCTATTAACCTCATTTCAATTACAATCTAAAGATTTTTGGAGATTTCATTTATGTTTTCGAAGAAACAAATTGAGAAAGAACACTTGAAGCCAAAATTTGAATCTTCAAAAAGCGTTACTGGAAATAGAGTTAGCATGAACTTTAGTAAAATCGGAATAACATTATTTTTGGACACTTGGATTTTCTAGAAAAATCTTTAAGAATTTCTCTACTGACATTCCTTAAAAATCTTATAAAAAAAGTGCTGGATGAGTGCGACTGGGCAACGTCGGGCAAAGCAAAACAACCCTTTTTGAATAGTCAAAGGTTGAGAAAGCCAGATCTTCGGAAATTAAAAAAAATATTTAAGTGATGTTTTTTTCAGAAAAAAATAGGGCTAAAAATGTGGATCAATGACTAGGAAAAATTAGGGTGAGTATCCAAAAGAATTTATAACCTTCCTAATGAATCACGGTGGGAACAGCACGCTGACGTAGTTTACGGTTTGGGTCGAAAATGCACAAGAGTTAAGCAAATGTATGGGTCTGTCAATGAACTACGTAGACTCGTAGGGGGTATCTGGCCAAAGTCTACGCTCCATATTTACAAACTTCGAAATGTTTTTGTGGTCAGAAGTCTACAGAGGATCGACAAAATGATCAGGATAGGCAAAATTTTCACTTATCAAAAAAAGTTCAACTAGCTGTAACTTTTCGAAAAGTACATAAAATATTCTCAAATTTTCACTGTAAGTTGATCAACTAGTTGGGTATTGGTGGTCAAAATTTGAAAACATTCGGGCTATTCTGCACGAAGTTATAAAGATTCAAGAAAAAGGTAGAATAATCCGATAGCCAACTTTGAGCTGTTAAATCTCCGGATTCAATGAACCGAATGCATTGAAATTTTGACCATTTATGGCTTATATAATGAGCTCTGAAAAACGTTTGAAATAACTTGAAATTATAAAACAAGAGAAAAAGTTATAGCGATTTTATTTATTTTTTTGTTTTTTTAGTAAATTGGTCTATTTTTAATATTCATCCCATTACTTTTCCAATTTATTTATTGCCGGCTATGTTGTTACTTTCCTTCAAAACATATTTACACGAGTCAAGGAACATCGAATCATGGAGGTTCGACTGTATATTCAAGTCAATTAGAGGGAGTTGCAATGAACTCTAATTAACATCTTGAATTTTGAATAATTTGGTGTTTTATTAGAAAAATAATCTAATCGTTATAAGTTTCTTTCGTGTTAAGAATCTAAAGCATAGTCAAAAGTTTTTTATAGCTCATTACATAAGTCATTAATGCTCAAAATTTCATTGCATTCGGTTCATTTAATCCGGAGATATAACAGCTCAAAGTTGGCTATCGAATAATTCTACCTTTTTCTAGAATCTTTACAACTTCGTAAGGAATAGCTCGATCTTTTCCAAATTTTGACCACTGATACACAACTAGTAGATGAACATACATTTGAGAATATTTGATGCACTTTTCGAAAAGTTACAGCTAGTTGAACATTTTTTGTAAAGTGAAAATCTTGCTTTTCTCGATCATTTTGTCTATCCCCTGTATGTTTTGGAAAGAGGGGAGTATATGGTCTGAGATCACCAAAAATAAGTCTACGTAATTTCGGGACAGCACATATAGAACTTACTCTACAGAATATAGATCACAAGACCGAACTTTAACAGTTAATAGTGAAATGCTTGAAATATACAAATGTACAAGACACCATTTGTTCTTCCCACATTATTGCCCAGAGTCCCATACTCACGCTACTAATCCTCCGAGGAACGCCACCGGTCCTCCGCCGATCAGCCGTATTTTCCGGTGGCAGGAATCGAACAGCGACGTCCGGGCGTGCGGCGGCGAAGACGCATGGCTGTGCAAACTCATGACACCGCCCGCCCCGGCCCCGGTCGGCCCGTGCCCTATGAGATGGGCCGGCGAGCGTAGCATCTCGCTACCGAGCCTGCTGGGTTTCTGCTTCTGCTGCTATTGCTGCTTCCACTATCACTATCACTAGTTACTATTCTTCCGGTCGTTTGATTGCTCTTTCTTCTGCGCGGTATCCGGTAGAAATTTTCACACGAAAACTTTCTCCAAGGTCGTCGTTGATGTTGTTGGCATCGGCGATAATTTCCCTTCGCCAAAACAGACCATCACATCTCACGGTACCGAACACTTTCCTCCGTGGATTCCGGCAAATAAAATTCGAATCGATTACACAAAACCATCCAAACACTGATTGGAAAACACTCGCCGAGATCGTTCAGCATGAAATTGCACCGGTTTCGATCGCGCGACCCACTCCTATCGAATCGCTTTTCTTTTGAGAGCTGCCGCTCTCCCTCCCGCTTTAATCACTTTGCACTTGTAAACTTCCTCTTAGGAATCTAAACCAACGGACAGTACCGACGCCCGCCCCCGGTATCAAATCATAAAATCGCACTCTCGGAAGTGGATTCCACTCCAACGAATAAAACTCCCGCGAAAATTATCGCATCGTTATTCACTTTCAAATGTGTGTCGAACTGTTGCGCGGGTGGTCAGGTCATCGGTCGAATCGTCGAATATTGCTCCTTTGGCTGCCGATTTGGATCTAGAAAAATACATAGAAAAAGGTGGAAATCGAGTGTCCGGCCGGAGCGCCGGACAAGCCACCAACAACGTTTTCGGTTATTTTGACGTACGGATAGAGCAGAGGTGATTATTGTCCGATTGCTGTCTGGCTGGCTGCTGCTGCTACTGTTGGGCGTTGTTGATGTCTTTCGCAATCATTGGGAATTGCGAACGTGGAACGTTCCTACTACATTCACTCCGATTGACAACGCACGGGCAGCAGTGCAGCGCCACCGGTAGCAGCACACCGTGACAATTAATAAACGATTTGCCGTTGACGATTTTTCGATTTCGATTTCGACGATTTGACGTCAGTCAACGTAGATTGGAAGACTGTCGTTTTGGTTACTGTTGGACATTCGCTTGTTTATTTTCTTTGGAGCTTTGCAACGAATTCGAAAGCCTATTTATGGGAGTTCGATAAGTTCGTGACGTGGAACAGGAGATGAAATTCGTGGCAATACTAGTGAAAACGGTGAATTGGATCGGCCACTTGATTTCACACTCGGATTTGAATGGATTGGATTCTCGTGGTAACACAACTAGTAGAAATTATGAACACGTAAAACGCCCACTCTAATTCATGTTCATAATGACACGCGAAATGTGAACGAAAAAAATGTTAAAAATAGGGTTTTTATCTAATTCTCGTTATACTAAGCACCGATCAATAATGATCGAGTTTTTTCTTATGGTCTTATGGCCAGTTTGGTTTCAATGACCAATTCATGACTTAGCTTTCATATCATGTAAAACATATTGTAAAATAACTACCATTTCCTTAAAATTATAAAATCGATTAATTGTCCCTTAAATTCTATTTCCGTCTATTTCATTTCATTTATTTAGTTAACATCAAATTCATGATAATACTGAATCAACAATTTGCCGCCATAATACTCGATTTGCAGCTGCAGCTCTCCAACGTCGATCACGCCCAACACTCGCCAGATCACGCTCCACCTGGTCCGCCCATCGTGCTCTCTGCGTTCCACGCCTTCTTGTACCAACCGCATGGTTAGCAAACACCAACTTTGCAGGGTTGTTGTCCGGCATTCTTGCAACATGCCCTGCCCATCGTATCCTTCCGGCTTTGGCCACTTTCTGGATGCTGGGTTCGCCGTAAAGTGCAGCGAGCTCGTGGTTCATCCTTCTCCGCCACACACCGTTCTCCTGCACGCCGCCGAAGATCGTCCTTAGCACCCGTCGCTCAAAAACTCCGAGTGCTTGCAGGTCCTCCTCGAGCATCGTCCATGTCTCGTGTCCGTAGAGAACCACCGGTCTTATTAACGTCTTGTACATGGTACATTTGGTGCGGGGGTGAATCTTTTTTGACCGCAGTTTCTTCTGGAGCCCATAGTAGGCACAACTTCCACTGATGATGCGCCTTCGTATTTCACGGCTCACGTTATTGTCAGCCGTTAGCAAGGAACCGAGGTAGACGAATTCTTCTACCACCTCGAAAGTATCCCCGTCTATCGTAACATTGCTGCCAAGGCTTGTCCTGTCTCGCTCAGTTCCACCTACCAGCATGTACTTTGTCTTAGCCGCATTCACCACCAGTCCGACCTTTGCTGCTTCACGTTTCAGGCGGGTGTACTGTTCTGCCACCGTTCCAAATGTTCTAGCAATAATATCCATGTCATCCGCAAAACAGACAAATTGGCTGGATTTCGTGAAGATCGTACCCCGGCTGTTGAGCCCGACTCGTCGCATAACACCTTCCAGGGCGATGTTGAATAGTAGGCAGGAAAGTCCATCACCTTGTCGTGTTCACCCGAAATCCTTACGCTGCTCTGCACACCGTCCATCGTTGCTCTTATCAGTCTAGTCAGCTTCCCGGGAAAGCTGTTCTCGTCCATAATTTTCCATAGCTCTGTGCGGTCGATACTGTCGTATGCCGCTTTGAAGTCGATGAACAGGTGATGCGTTGGGACCTGGTATTCACGGCATTTCTGGAGGATTTGCCGTACGGTGAAGATCTGGTCCGTTGTCGACCGGCCGTCGATGAAACCGGCTTGGTAACTTCCCACGAACTCATTTACTTTAGGTGAAAGACGACGGAAGATGATCTGGGATAGCACTTTGTAGGCGGCATTCAAAATGGTGATCGCTCGAAAGTTCTCACACATTAACTTGTCGCCTTTCTTGTGGATGGGACAGATTATCCCTTCCTTCCACTCCTCCGGTAGCTGTTCGGTTTCCCAGATCTTGACTACTAACTGGTGCAGACAGGTGGCCAACTTTTCCGGGCCCATCTTGATGAGTTCTGCTGCGATACCGTCCTTACCAGCCGCTTTGTTGTTTTGAGCTGGTGGATGGCATCCTTAACTTCCCTCAGCGTGGGAGTTGGTTCGTTCCCGTCCTTTGCTGCACCAACATAGTCATTTCCTCCGCTGCCTTGGTCATCCGTGCCTACATTCTCTTCGCCATTCAGGTGCTCGTCGAAGTGCTGCTTCCACCTTTCGATCACCTCACGTTTGTCCGTCAGAAGGCTCCCGTCCTTATCTTTGCAGATTTCGGCTTGCGGCACGTAGCCTTTGCGGGATGCGTTGAGCTTCTTGTAGAACTTGCGTGTTTCCTGTGAACGGCACAGCAGTTCCATTTCCTCGCACTCCGCTTCTTCCAGGCGGCGCTTTTTCTCCCGGAAGAGACGGGTCTGCTGCTTCCGCTTCTGTCTGTATCGCTCCACATTCTGTCGGGTTCCATGCTGCAGCATTACCGCCCGCGCTGCATCCTTCTCCTCCAGAACCGCTCTGCACTCCTCGTCGAACCAATCGTTTCGTCGATTCCGTTCCACGTACCCGATAGTGCTCTCGGCTGCGTTGTTGATGGCTGCTTTGACTGTACTCCAGCAGTCCTCTAGAGGGGCCACATCAAGCACACCCTCGTCCGGCAACGCTGCCTCGAGATTCTGCGCGTATGCGGTGGCGACATCCGGTTGCTTCAGTCGCTCTAGATCGTACCGGGGCGGCCGCCGGTAATGTACGTTGTTAATAACGGAGAGTTTTGGGCGCAGTTTAACCACTATTTCCGTCTAGTTCACGTCTATTTAAGGCACAACGTGAATTCAATTCCCGTCACACCTTCTACGCGACTCTATCCTATGTACGATGGTCAAAAATTATGATTTGACCATACTAGTGTATTCAAAAAGTCGGTCAAATTCTTCGCAACTCAAGTCAAATCGTGTGTGTTCCAAGTACGATTGAGCAGAAAGCTTTGAAATTGAGATAGATGTAGCTTTAGAATAACGACCAACATATTTCAGTTAATATTTTTGCCAAACGCCATCACAGTAATGCAACGAAGAAATCTTTCTCTGTAGTTGGGAAATACGATGTTTCGTATGCAGAAAATCTACACACACATTTGCCTGCATCTTCACCGCAACGAAGGCAACTTGTTATTTACCAATTAAAGCTAAGTTTCCTGTTGCCAAGTAGAGCGCTCAAGTAAAATTTCACCTTTTTCCGTAAGTAATTTTGACATTTATTTAACTGACAGCATTTTAACGAAACGATGCTGTAAGAAGGATGTGAAGAAAAGGGCACCAGGTTGTTTACGATTTGGACTTAGAGAAATTTCGTTCTTTTCCTCAGGAAATGTTATTGAAATTTAAATGTACTATTTCACGCGCGTGTAGGGAAAATGATTCAATTTAAAAATTTTGAGTGGGCTTCTGGGGAAAATCCAGATAGTGAGATTCCAACGGAGTTGTGAAGCTTTCCAGGGAAAATACTGATTAGAGACATTGCGCTGGAATTCTGGGGGAACTTTTAATGGTATTACAGAGAGAACTAAGGTTAGATACTCATTAAAAATTCTGCAATTTAGGCGTTCGGACTACGATGGAAGGAATTCTGCTGGGACTCTGGCGGTTACTTTATGGAGTTGTTGAAGAAATACTGGGACAAAGCTTCACGGGAAATTTTATGAAGATTCACGAAGGATTCTTTGTGATGAATCTTCTGGCATTCCGTACGAAGGTTTTTCTCTGGGATTTCGCAGAGAAAATCCTTCCTTCAGCAACTTCTTCCGGGATTCCTCCAGAACCTCCTTCTAGATCTCCTCTAGGAGATCCTGTAGGAATTCTGGAAGAATTGCACGGGAATTTCAGAGGAACTCCCGGAAAATTCCTGATAGAATTATTGGTGAACTTCTGATGGAATTTCCGAGGTAATTTTAGATGAGTTCGTGGGGAACTCCTGGAGGAATTTCTTGGAAACTCATTGGGGAATTCCAAGGGAATTTCTGCAGGATATCCCGGGGAACTCCTACAAGAATTCACGGGGAACTCCTGGATATATTCCCGGCAAACACCTGAAGGAATTAACGGGGAACTTCTGGAGGCATTCCCGGGGAACTCCCGGAAGTTTTATTGGGGGTTTCCTGGAAGTGGAACCTGATAATTTCTGGATGATTTCCCGGGGGAATCTCTGGAGGAATTTCCGGAACACTCCTTGAGGAATTCCCGGGGAACTCCTGGAGGAATTTCCGGGGAATTCCCACGAATATATCCGGGAAAATCCGGAACAATTCCTGATAATCTCCTGGTGGAAGAACTGGTGGAGAACTTCTAGATGAATTTCCGTGAACTCCTGGGGGACATTCTAGAGGAAATATC
>NW_026917195.1:0-25000 GCF_035046485.1 Aedes albopictus
AGTAACTTCAGAGGAAATCCCAGGGTTACAACCTGGAGTACTGGGTGGACGAGACAAATGGCAGTGTAACGATAACTCCAGGTGTAAACGTAAAACATATTAAAGTGTAACTTTATTGAACATTAAACTACATTACAATGACGGTTACTGAACCTCTAAATCAAATGTCAGCCTTTGTGCTTCAACCGATAACATATTGAAATGCTATCGGCGAGCAAGCAGAGCGGCGAGAGTTGAGTGATTGTTCAGTGGCTCTCAACAGTCAACAGTATGGCAATAATAGTTGGCAGTATGGCAATAATAGTTGGCGCTTTGAATCCAAAATCATAGTTCGTAATGATTTTCGCAAGAAATTCTTGTGGCAAAAAATCATAGTTGATTCGTATGGTTTTCGGAGTTGCAGCATCCTCAGTGTAGGTAATTAAATAAGAATTTCTCATCGAATTGTAAGAGAAAATCAAGCGGAATCGTACGAGACTGAAATCCCAGAAACATTGTTGGATGAAAACAGAACCCTTTGGGGAAACCACAAAGTAGTTCTGGAGGAATTCCATCCAAAGTAACATTTTTATTAGTCTTGTAGAGATTTTGGGACCCGTTATAAAACCTACTACCTTTTATTTTGGTTTGAGGATTGTTTTAAGCAAGAGGCTTAAAGAACCTCTTCCAGTCTACTTCAATAAAAAAAATGTTACTTGGGATGAGATTACATACAGAGTAAAATCCCATGAGATGTCATAAAGGTATCTCAGAAGAAACCCCCGTAGGAATCCGTGAAGGAATCTCCATGAAAAAATCCGTGAAAGAATCAAGGCACCGACATTCAATAGACAAGCATTGTTTCTAGAATTCATACTCACATCACTTGTAAGATCCTCGTAGTAGAACACGGTGAAGCCCAGCTGCTGGAACAGCGACACCAAATTATCCTTGTCTGCTTCGGCGCCGTTTCGCGTAGGGTGCGTCTCGTTGATGTAGGTAATAACGTTCACGATGAAAACTACTCCCCGATTGCGTTTTCTCATCTCGTACGCCTCCAAAATTCGATGATTTTGACGTCGTACAGCCAGCTCAACCTGATACTGGCTTCGCACTGGCTCTCGAAACTCTTGCAGTAGCCGCTTTTCGCCGCCCGTTTCGCCAGTTTCGTCAACCGTATCGTTATTATTCTTGGTGTCATCCTCCTCGGCAAGTGATTGGGATCCGATCGACAGATTGCCCAATCTTTGGCGCACGATTTCAGCACTGTTGACATAATTGATGTAATCTCCGGCACTAACAGAGCGCACACGATTCGGACGATATAAAGATTTGTATTCGGGATTTCTTTGATAGAGTGATGAACCGCCTCCGTTCTTGAGCAATTCGTATGCAATCGGGAAGTTGTGTTGGCATATGTCCAGCAAGGTCAGGAACGCCATCGGTCCCCGCTTGGTAATCTTTTCGAAAAGCTTCTTATGCTGCGTAGCCTCGTCCCGGTAGCGATCCTGTAAAATCATGGTAACATTGCGTAATAACCATAGGCTTCCTCCCTAGAAGGCGATGATGACTCAGAACCAGAAGTTCTTTGTTCGCACCATCACCTGCTGACTGAGTCAACAGGTTTCGTCCTATGAACCACACCTTCGCTTACCTCGATAATCGCTTTCATCACTTCGGACAGCATTCGTCGGCGAACGCATTCCTCCATCAGGACCCGATAGTTGGTATGCTGGATCAGTTGACCCATGTTTAGTTGGATCTGCTGACGATCGCGCTGATCCATTTTTCCCCAATATTCTCTGCTGTCTGCGTCGTGTGTATAGTGGAATGATGGAGTTTGAGCACCACCAACAAAATGTTGGAATGTTTACAACCTGCTAGTCGTTTCCGATTGAAAATTTTATTGCACTTTGAATACTGACACTGTGATTAGCTTGGTGCGCATAATTTACGCAATAATTTCAACGCTACAACACAAAAACGGAACTTTTTTGGAACTTCTGCTGGAAGTGCAATGTTCTCTGTGAGTTGTTTTGAACGAATAAAAATTCGCCTTGACGGAACTCTTTGAGAGAATTGCTCTGTGCGTGAAAACATTTTTTTTTAACATGGGAAAGGATAGGAGCTGCATTTTCAAATGCTTCTAAAATATTTTAGGGACTTCAGATTGAAAAAAGAGTTAATGTTTTGCAATATACTTTCAATTAGCTACACTATAACGGGTTTTAGACAAAATGTTTTTTAATCACAATGTTATGTCTATAATATAGCGTATCAAAATCTCATTCGATAACATTAAGAACGTTTTGCTTAAAAAAATTTCTATAAAGAATTAGAAGCATTTGAAAATGCAGCTCCTATCCTTTCCCATGTTAAAAAAAATTGTTTTCACGCACAGCGCATTTCTCTCAGAGAGCCTCCGTCAAGGCGAATGGCGATCACTCAAAAGTCAGAACACAAACAACAAACAAGTGTTGCCAACTTTCTCTTTCTTGCGGTGAGTTCCAAAAGTTTCAAGTTTCCTTCAGAAACACATATCAACGCAAGGAGAAACTAGGGGCAAGACACTCACGCTCGTTGAAAACTACTCTAATTCTTCATTACACCAACGAACCTAACCTCAAAATGACTGACAATAGGCTCCTAAAGTCCTATCGGGATTCTTGTTTTAAACCACAATGAGCCATTTTACGAGACGTTTCGGATCAGCTGATCGCTTATTTCATGAATGAAAATTTGACAGGAGGTTGCGCCCAAGCCCGTGAGTGTTAATATCAATATCAACACTGTTGTCGTTTCATAAAATAGACTATATCAGGCCAAACATTTCAATAGGTCCTATCTGCATTTGAGAGGCTCTCTTTGTTCACTTTCTCTTTCAATTATTGCAATGTAATGGTACACTTTTCAACTACTTTTGCAGTACAAATCAAAAGACGATTGTTTTGACCATCGTTCAATGCAAGGAGACAATCATAATACAAATAAACAGCTGAGATATTAACGAAAGAGAGGGAAACCAAAGAGAGCCGCTCTTCTGCAGATAGGACCTTTAGACATGTTCGGCCTGATATATGGTTCAAGAGTACTTCACGCAGAAAAATAAATTCCCAAATAAACCGGTATCATACAGTGCTGATTTAGGTTATCATTTTTTAATTATACATCTTATCGTACAACGGATTGTAAACCTATGATTGCATGAATCATATTAATTATTGCATATATAATTTTCGGACTTTTTATGATAGCCCGAATGGGTTGTTAAGTATCGTTACCATTCAAAAACGCATTTTTTCACGAACAAAAATTTTGTGATATCGTTCATGGTATAATCACTCTATAATTTAATATATGATACAGGGAATAATTAAAGCAAAACTGAAATATTTCACCAAATCTGCATTATCGACAAAAAAAATCCACCCCTGCGCATTTGACGCTGGTGGCCGCTTCTGTCACATTTGACTACCGCCGAATCGTTTGTGTTTATCAAAGTGTTTTTTTCGGTGGTTGGTTGGTGTTCGAACTGTGAATCCCGGGGTTGCTCCGTCGATCGTCGCGCGGTGTTTACTGATTACGCCAAATACAATTAGTGCTCGCGGGTTATTCAAAGACGATAACGTTCTGAAGTTTTTTCGGGGAAGCATTTACAAATTGCCAGGAGGAGGATTACCGGATGACCATCAGGACATGGCCACTCTATGTGGCAAGCGAGGGAGTCCGATGTTGAAACTGTTGTTGTTGGAAGGGACCACGGCAGCTAATCTGCACCTGAAAATCCATTCTTTCCGGCAAAACAATCATCCCTGAACCTAGTGAGAGTCGATACCCAAGAATGGTGCGACGACGTTGCAATATACACACGCTAATGCACCGCCTGCAACCTGCGATGCCAACAAATTCCCGACAAGAACGCACCAGCGATAAAGTGTTGAAATTTGAAAGTCGATTTTCAGAGGTAATTTCTGCTCAGCTGTGCCAAATTGGGCAACCAATGCAAGGTAGGTATACACATGATACCATAATTACGTTATGATTACCTACGATATTACATGATAACTAAAATAAATTAATTATAGTCAGGGAATTAGCATTAACTAAATTATTGAAAATTATTCATAAATCATAAAGTGAATCGTAATCATTCATACTACGGCATTTGAAAAGTCTTGTATGATCACATTTTAATAACTTTCATCATTCAATCATTAAATTATTATTACGTCTATCGTTATTATTCCACGAATAAAAATCTTATGATATGAATGATACCGTGAACCATAATTTTCTATGCGGGTAGCGCGTTGTTTTCTATCGGCCACTATTTTAGTCTAGTTCCCAACTGCAAGCTTTTTTTCCAATCTTATCGTCAATTGTCTTCTAGATACCCCACGGAATTGATGAGTAGTGAGTTCAATGCAGAGACCCCCCCCCCCCCCTCACACTCCCAAATTGTGGTAGGCCCCCGCTAAACCTGCAAACCAGACCCACCCCCAGCCAAAAGCTCTAGCAGATGTGGACAAACCGGTGCTCAACGTGCTCTCCCATAGTGGCAACATCAAATATGTGGACTGTACAACAATAGTAGTTTTAATGAAATGAATACTAGAAATTTAGGCCGACACTCGAAGTGACGAACTTTGCAGTGCTAGTTGAGTAAATACACGAAAGATGGGTAACAACAAATGTGCACAAACAGATGCATAACAATATGCATGTAAAAAAAGGCCGCAACTATCCATGGTGAATTTAAAATAATGACAGCGTAAATATAATGGAACAGACTCACCGAATTTAGCTCCAAAATCCCTTCTAGACGATGGTATTGTTCACTCTTTGTAGCCACGCGTTGTAGAAAATGAACCTGAAATGACTAGAAGACAGTGGGCCGCCAAACTCCACAAAATGGCGGCCCGGAAATTTTAGTATTCTGTTTATAGCATTGTTGAGCATCATAGAGAGCATAATTTATATTCAGTTTTAAATATAGTTTCATGTTACTATGCTAAGAAATAGAGAGATTCAAAAGTTTTTTTTTCTACCTGCACCAGTGAACTTCTTGAGTGAATAGCATTCAACATCTAAAATTTAGATTCTAAATTGTTCAGTCACTAATGCGATTTTCTTATCACCCTGCCCTGTCTTAATTAGAAGATATAAGTAATGCAGAGACATCCCATATGCACTCTTGCATTACATAATAAGGTTGGACCCTGCTGCAATCAATGTCGTTATGCTATCCACTCCTGAGTTTATAGTTGCTATAAAACTAATTTCGAAGAAGTGAAAAAGAATAGTACGAATCAACTTGTTAATAAAACGCTGCTACTATTACTATTACTACTACTCTTACTACTACTACTAACTACTACTACTAATACTACTATCAAAAGTGGAATGAGTGATCGTTGGCTTCCCAGTCTTGTTAGTAGTTAGAGGGTTAGTATAGACTGGTAATAAGCCCTGTCGGTCCCCCCAGCACTGCGCGTAATCAACTGTTGTTAGATCATGCGACAGCGATTAAGCGTATGCTGGAGGCATGACAAATCAAGCGTTTAAATTAAAGTCAATAAAGCAATGGTATGATTATTCAGATTCTATTTTAGTTTAATTTTGTAAAGAAATGCTTTAATTCAAAACCTAGTTACTTTCAAATACTATTCCATTTACTATTTCACTAATTTTCGTTACTATATTTAATTTAACTAATCTATAATTATAAAAGACTAAAATTGAAATTATTTTAACACATTTTCACTATATGACGACGCTTGATAAGCCATCGTCAAACCCATCACTCTTGGACAGGGGTTAATAGACTAGAAGAGGTTCTCAAAACCATTATAAAACCAAAATAAAAGGTATAAGGTCATATGACGGTTCTCAAGACCTCTTCAAGACTAACTAGCCATCAAAATGATACTTGGGTTGGAAGTTGGCGTGATGGATTTGCTGCACCTTCTTCGCTGTGGCGATGTTGGGGTAAGCATTTTATAGATGTGTGAGTGCTTTCGGGCCATGTTTATGGTTTTTATTTTGTTGAAACAAATGAAATTTTTCACATTATATGAAATGATGGTAATCGGTTGTTTTTATCAATAAACTCTGAATGAAAACAATTAAATATAACTTTGGAATAAGTAAATTCTCAGTTTGAAAATCAACCATGCGTTTTATTGTTTTAAACAAGCGCCATTTTTCTGCGTGTTATATACTCATTTTTTGACGTTTTTATTAACCGTAGTTGAAAATATATAATTTTTATTTTTTTAGCCTTTTGTCTCGTCCCCAGCTTATAACACATACTTTGAGTGATTTTTTTCACCGTGTATGTCAGATAGGAAATTTTTTTCCCAGTGCGAAAAATGTCGAGCTCAGTCACACAAGGTTGACCTCAAATTACAGGCCAAACATTTCAATAGGTCCTATCTGCATTTGAGAGGCTCTCTTTGTTCACTTTCTCTTTCAATTATTGCAATGTAATGGTACACTTTTCAACTATTTTTGTAGTACAAATCAAAAGATGATTGTTTTGACCATCGTACAATGCAACGAGACAATCATAATACAAATAAACAGCTGAGATATTAACGAAAGAGAGAGAAACCAAAGAGAGCCTCTCTTCTGCAGATAGGACCTTTAGACATGTTTGGCCTGAAATGTCAAAGTAGAACTATTTACCATTTCGAGTTTTCTCATTATTCCTTTGTTTTTCAAGTTCGAGTAAAGTATAATTCCGATTAGAATACCATCCCGCATAGCCAAATACAGTTTGCCATACGGTCTTAACAGTAAACGTGTTCTAAATAGTATGGTTAATGTGTCTCATATTGTTGTTCTTACGTTCAACAACATGAAACTGAAAGCCATATACCGTAAATAACAGTATGGATAGCCTATACCAAGCATTAACAATATATTACAGTGTGCATACATTGTCAAACAGTATATGAATGTGAACTTGAATTGAATAGTGGCAATATGAAATCACATTATAGCATACGGTTGATTTTTGCGCTTGCGCAGCGCACTCACACCTGTACGTTTCACCATACACTACTGCTATTTAACAGTATGACAAAGAGTTATACGTATTTGTAATTGTGATCGACTTGTATTTGGTGTTTCTGATTTCTCGCGGAATATTTGACAAAAACCTGTTTAAGATAGCGCAAAGTTAGAGACAATTTTATGTGATTTCTATTTATGTATTATTTATTATTAATAAATAATACATTCTAATTCGATTAGCAGTGTTTTTCATTATTTCTATTATTTATTATATTTTGTATTATCAGCACATGCTCTACAATAGCACAGACAAATAGATGTAAAGGAGTGTGACGTCTGTTAATTAGTTTTTTGTGATTTAGAATCTCAGAATGAAAAAATATTTTGATTGCATTACGTATAGGACCTTTTCAAATGTTACGCGAGCTTCGCATAACAACAACCAAAATGCGACATCATCATCGATCGACGGAAAACAAACGAAACGCCAGGAGCTCAAATTTTCGAAGAAAATATATATAAATTCAGCCTCCACCTAAGAAGCAGGATTATAAAGGTGAGTTTAATTTTGTAGATTGAATAAATATTCTATCATTATTATGGCTGATTTCATCCATCTGATTGCAGGTAAGCCATCGTCGGATAATGGGAAAATCTGTGACATGTCTGCTGCTAAAGCGCGATCCTGGAACTAATTCGAAATAGTTCACCAGATCTGAATGTTTATGGCGTCTTTCGGAATATCTGCGACAACTCGAAACCGAGGTCGGAACTGCGTCATAGATAGAAGTGGTAAGCTTTTCACCATGCATTCTAATACAAAAATTTTGATATTTTACCCTATGTATTTGTAGGTGTTTTCCCTCCAACTTTGTGCAAGCCGGACATGATAGCCCACTAGGAATTGATCGGCAGTTTCGACGACGATGAGGATGAATTCAAACCAGCAGTTCCAAACAAACAGCACCGGCAAAAGCTTCAGCTATAGTCTCGACTGTTGCGAAAAAATGTCAGCTCCAGCGGTCCCGGCCAAGGGCAACGCCGGTCAGAAACGGAACAAAGGATGAAGGTAGTGATGCTGAATAGGATGAAGTCCAGAATCCCCCGGCCAAGAAGGACAGTTTCATAACTTGGGGGAGATTGGAGAAAGAAGTAAGAATATTAGTCCACACAAAAGAAGCAAGTGAGGCGACCGTTAGTAGATGCTCAACCTATCAATCCTGATCAATCTGTGTAATAACTAATAAAATAACTCATTAGAATATTAGATGGTTAATCAAATTTGATTGTTTTTTTTTATTTCACGAAAGATAGATCCGTTTATAAGTTAAAAAATTCCAATCCAGGATTTAATTAGTACGATCATTAAAAGCTTAGGTTTTACATAAAAAACGAACAACTTGTGATGGTTGTGCTGGATTAGCCTATTTGGAATTTTTCAACTTAGAAACGGAACCATCAGCTCATTTAATTTATTATATTTATTTTTTTCCTATTTAATGGTTTCAACTTAAAAGAACAATATAGCATAAGCTTAAAATACCCATGAATACAATAAATGAACAATTACATATACATTGTTCGTTTTTCTTCGCAATTTATTGTTGAACTGTCCACAGACTGTTTGATTTACAGTGGATCGGAGCAAAAAATGGATAGTACACTGACCATCTGGCATACTGTTTTCGAAAAAATTTGTTCGGGAAAATCGGCGTTTTTTTATTGTAACATAACTTAACCGCCTATTCCACATATTGTAATTTACTCGAGAACCATCTGTGACACTGTTGAATACATTCATGGAACGGTTGACTTACTGTTGCTTTGGATGTTATAGGATACTGTTGAGATTCTGTAGTAGATTGTTGCTAACAGTATGGTAAACAGTACTAGTATGGTTCATGGTTATGCGGGATGCTTGATTGTAATATTCAATATAAGCGAGATTTCGTCTTTAATTTTAGGACCGTATTCTCAGGACATTTTGACAGATGTAACATAAGCATGAAAAGGACGGCAACAAGATCGATAAAGTAGAATATATGATCCGTCTTTTTCGTGCATGTGTGTCGTCTGTCAAAATGACCTATAATGTCAAACATTTTCATGGCTAGCTTTGTTGGTGTATCCGCAGCACCCAGTTCAAATCGAACGCCAGATTTGTATGATATTTTTTCACCGTGCAGAGTGCACTGGAACTCAGTGTCACTCAGTTTGATGGAGATGCACCAGAATGCATCATCGTTGTAAATAAACATCAATCTTTTGTGTATCGGGAAAAATTCCGTCACCGTAAATAACTCGCGACCCGCGACCATGTGCAACGATGGCCAGACCCTGAATATCTGTGATTTAAACGAAGACGTGCTGGAACATATATTCCAGTTCCTTCCGCTCCGTGACCTGGACCAGGCGGTTCGGGTTTGTAGAAAGTTCTACTCCACCATCAGTTGTTATGTGTTTGCAAAGCTCAGCGCCAAACTGCTGCTGACTGGTCACCAAAGAAAGTCATCAACAAACTATGGGACCGATCGAAATGTGATAGATTTCAGTTACCGGAGGCGTATGCATCTGTTTGAAAATTGGCGCTACGGACGATACCGTGAATCACAGCTGTTCCACCATCGTACAATCTACTTCTCTCAGGTTATTCTGGAGAAACGATGGCTGTACATGACGCATCGTGGCCAACTGCGATGTCACGAAAGAGTGGAAAAGGATTACTTATTGAAGAACAGGGCCAGCTGGACGGTGGGCAGGGAGAAGGACCCGGACGTAAGTTGTATCGTTACGAGACGACAGGTTCTATTTGGCGGCCGGATAGATGGAACTTGTTTCGTGCACGATCAAAGCAATCAGTGTCACAGTAGGCTGCGGCTAGAAGACGACGTGATCACGTCGGTCGACTTTGAAGGAGATCTGTATGTCTGTTCTACCAAGTCTAGCTGTACATCATTCTGGAGAGGTTCCGTCGAGTTCGGTGACTATAGATTGAAGTTGATGCGGCGTCTAGAGGAACCATATCAGACTGTGAAGTTGTGTCCCGATGCGGGGAACATCCTGGCCGCGGGAAAGTATCATGATCGCAGTAAAGAAGCTCTGAGAGTGGTGGATGTTGAAAGGTAATTGATAAGAAATGTATTCACTTCATAACGAACATCTCAAAATTTTAGCTTTTTGAGCTAATCTACATTCAGGAAAACCAACAGTTAATGCGTATGAAAATGACTATACGCTAGACTGAACAGATTTGTCCCGTTTAATACAAGACACATTTTAGAAACTCAGCAAAAAGGAAATCAATGTCCAAAAACAGAACTGCATGATGTTAATAATGCTATTTCAGCTAGAAAGAACGAATAATTGAGTCAAAAATGTTAACTATGCTCCAGTGACGAGTGTATGAAATTTTTGTTGTCCCGTTAAATACGGGACGGATGGTCAGCCTAATACTATACACTCAAAATCAAGACAGTTAGATTAGGAGCTTAGATCATTGGATTGGAATTAGGTATTATCGTCGCACCACCAAATCAAAGTCGTCGCTAGAAGCACATGCGAAGTTGCAGCTGCGAAGTAAATTTGAATCTATTTTTTCTGTTGCGCATCATTAAGCTAATTAAGAGCAACAATATGCACTAATCCAAATTAAGTTGCGACATTTCTAAGTAGGTTAAAAATCAATTTTCGCACGTTCGGTCACTTCGTATTTCGACCAAAAGCATAATAATACCAGCGGCGTCATGGTCGCGATTTTTTCCGCAGTCAAGTTCGCAGATTGTGAACAATCCTCGGTACCCACTTTACGTAATTTATGTTTAGTCCCTTACTGTCAGCGCTGTCAGATCAGTGTAACACGCTGAATATAATTTACACAAAAGGCAATTTACACGGAAAAAAATACACGGTTATGAATATTATTGGGTACCGGACTGGACACACAAAATTTGATCGTTTTCTTTGGTACATCGAGGTCTTGAAATTAGTCTATGGTAATACTGAATGCGACTCATCTCATCTTAAGTTCGCTAGTAATGCACTGAAGTTTCAGCGACGTCCATTCTTCGGATATTTCCAAATCCACAATACATGTGGCTATGTGTCATCACAGTCAAAAAGGCAATTGTTATGACTGAACGAGAGGAAACGAGGCGAATCAAACACATTGACGTAAAGTACCATTTCATCTGAAATATTGTTGCCGACGGTAAGGTGTAGTTGACCCCGAAGCAGCAAGCCAACATCGAAAAGCTCAAGGAAAAAGGCCTATCACATTATACATTTAATAATATTTTTTTGCTTTCAGTGGATCAACAACGAAACTGGATTCACCATCAAAAGCCATATATCAGCTGCTTTGGAAAGATTCCAGCACCATTTTGACGGGCAACTTTGATACCACAATGCGGATGGTCGACATCCGTGCCGCATGCGACGTAGCAGTTTGGACCGATCCATACGATGCTTCCGTTTACTGTCTGGACTATGACGGCGGCTATGCAGTGCTGTGCGGTATGAAGTATAACTTTCGGGTAAATCTGTACGACTTACGAGTTCCGAAACGATGCGTTCAGATGTACTTCCCGTCGAATAAGTTTTCCCAGTACTCACCGGTGCATAGTGTGGCGGCCGATTCTAGTCAATTGTTTGTCGTAACGGATCACGATCTGCGAATACTTAACTTCAATGCACGAGGGACAGAAACGAAAGATTACACTTGGGATTTAAATAAATGGCTTTATTGAAGAAACAAGTTTGGATAAAACCGAAGGCCCTCTATCGATTCATCGCGGCAGAGTTTCCCCAAACGCTCGGCCGTTAATAGTCGTTCGTTCGCCAACAGTAGCGAAATCCCAACAACCCGCGCCAGCTCATCAGCACTGATAGATGTACTCTTCTCCACGAGTTCTGCCGTCTCCTGCGATACAAGTTCGTCATCATGGTTGTCCAGTTGCAGCACCATAGCTCCACTAGGAAACTGTCTCAATTTAATTGGTCCGAGCAGTAATTTGCACGCTTCTAGTAAATCTTCAGGAGACAATAACTCTAGGCCACGCGCACGGTTAACTCTGCAGTAAACGTCCGCGAGGGACATCATTCCACCGGCTTCCTAAAATTTTAACAAAACATGATTACCTTCCCACGTATGTATTCAGAATTTCATTCTTACGGTCATTGGATCCAGCAACATTTCCACCAACTGTTGCGAAAGTTTCATAAAGTACTCGGAGTTGCTTCTCGTTCCATCTCTGGTCACCGGATCATCAATACCCAAGCTCATCAGATAGGATTTAAACCGCACGGTTTCGTCCTCCGAGATGTCTCCGTGACGTTCGCGAATCTTTGCACTAACAACCTTCGACACGGCAACCATTTCCTTGGCTTTCTCCATCAGTTTCCCCAGATCTTTGAAAGCCAAACTTATGTTTTCGTCGGTTTGCTTATGCTTTTCCACTAGATTTCTTTCAATTCCCATTATACCGGTACGTAGAACCCGTTTCGCGGGTTCCGTTGCAGAGGTCGTACTCTTGCTAGAACTTTCACCTTCCGTGACTGCCCAAATTTTAGCACTTACCGTTTCGTAGAGGGCTTGGGCAAAACCCGGATCGACTCCGTTTTTGCCGGAAATTTTCACAAACGATGCCACACTGTAATCCATCGGACCGGGCGATTTGTCCGACAGAATCGGTCCCAACCGAAGAATGATGCGTTTCTTGCGTCCAAACAGCATTGAACTGGCTTCCTCTTCGTCGAACGATTGGACGTACTTTAACCGCAGCGATAGGGCATTGCCACCGCGTGCTATTTCTCCGTTACGACCCCACAGCAGACGATGGCTAGTCAACACGACTTCACCGTCTTCATAGCTGGTCTGTAAGATTAAAAGGCTGGTGTTAGCGGTTTGGAGATGTTCTGGTTACACAACTGATTACAAAACTGATAAAGCGATCCAGTAAGTTAGTACACAGGGTCTAATATTTGACCACCTATAAGTTGATTTTGAACAAAATTAAAGAAATATTTGCTGTTTGCAGTTTAAAAGAAATTTTCCAGTTCATCTTGATGCATGGGAAATTCCTTGCCTGAATCGCTCAGCTATACATAAGGTGGCAGCCCCACCAACGCGATGTAGGCTGCGGTAAGGTAGCCTATCGACACCACGAAAAATGAAACTAGAAAAGAACGATACTCTTCTAAACCCGTTCGGCAACGAAATAAGGAATATGATTGGTGATTTGTTGTTGCATGATTGCATGTTGACGTATAAATTTAAATTTAACATTTTTTTCTTGATAAGGTACTTAATTTGTAGTCCGTCCAAAGTCTAACACCGTACATCAAACCGTTTTTAATTAGATTTTGTTTTAGATTTTTTAGAGGCATTTTAAAATCTTCCCCTGTGTTATAGAGATAGGGATTTTTCAAAACACCATCGTTCTTCTTCTTCTTCTTCATGCAACAACAAATCACCAATTGGGAACTCTGTACCTGGAACGTCAGGACCTTAAATGAACCCGGTCGAGTGAGTCTTTTGGCTCGTTAATGGCAGATAGTTGGTGTGTGCTAAAGACACTATATGCAAAGACACGAAATGTTCCAATTGGAATTCCAAATTTGCTGTCAATGTCATTCCAATCGAGCAGGAGACCTGTCAAACGCACTTTAAAAGCATTGCTCGACAGCATCATCGTCATCACGCGACAATCATCATCAATAGCAACAATCATCAGATTTCGTGTCTTTAGCATACAGTGTCTTTAGTGTGTGCTTGGCTGCTATTGAGGAACTGCGGTGGCCCAAATCTGGTGAACGTGAATTCAGAGGGGTGGAAGGCAAGGAACATGGGGTCGAATTAATAGTGATCAATCGGGGAACAGATGAAGTGAGTTATGAGGTAATAGGCGACCCGATCAATGAGTGGATCTGCGTACCTATTGAAGATTCGAGGCAAATTCTTAATTGTCGATTCGCCACCAGACCGGACGTCGCACAACGGAGTCGCGACGCGACCTGACTCGCGACGTTTTCTGAATCATTTCGGAAGTGATGCGCATCTATCTCATTAGCAACATAGCGCACTAGTCGCGAAAAAGTTGCGACACTTGTGAACCAAGAAAATTACAATTTTTGATTGGATGACTGTCTTGATTCCAACCGGTTAGACAATAAATACAGCCTGATCAATGTCTACACGAAAAGAAATGTAATAATTAAACTTATTACACTATTAAACTTGCCGTATTACAGTGCGAAGGTTAGAAACGTGGAAACGCTGGCGAACTTCATTAAATACAGTCACATACTTTCCTAATGAAAACTAATTTTCTTTTGAAGGTTAAACTTATTGAAAATTAATTTTACAAGGAATCCGAATATGCAAAAATATTTGAGGGTTTACGGTCGAATTTACCAGTTGTAGTGAAAAATCTGACCAAAAAGGCGTCAAAACCAAGGTCAAAACGTTGTAACGTCACGGTAGAATGTGTCATAACCCTACAAGGTTATAAACCTTGGACAGACTGGTGATATTCGTACCATGGTACAATTGGGTTGTTAAGTGAACAAAATATTTTTTTTTTCTGTAGCCTAATCGAAAGAGCTAAGTATAACGTAATTTTTTTTAGATTCCAATACCTTTGTTTTGATGGTTGAATTAACAAAACAGTTATAATTTTCGTGGATAGATAGAATGACAGTTCAATCGGTAAAATGACAGTTCAACCCGAACAAAAAAATTTCCCCATACAAACTTTAAATGCATTTTAGTTCCAGGACTCCAAAAATTATGAAATTTTGGATTTCGACTAATTTTTGGGCGGAGAATCTGATTATGAAATAATCTGGATACCCATAAAGAACGCAATCATCTTGAAATGAGTTTCATACTGATAACTGTCTTCATTCAAGATAGCCTTGGAATAATTTTCTTGACAACTTGTACCATGGTACGAACACCACCAGTGTGTCCCAGGCCTGACACACATGTGATACAGGAATCACTGTACAATAGGCCTGTCCAGCTTTTCAAAAATGTTCTCTGATTCTCAAGTCCACCCCCATATTTTGATTGGCATCCTAAAAGAAGTAACTGGTCAAAATTTCAGCCAAATCCATTAAAATTAAGAGGTGCATCAAATCAATTTTGTGTTTTTCGACTATTTTTGAACTTCAAAAAATCATAACTACTCTAAAACATGTCAAAACTTAATTCTTTCGGCAGAAATTGAAAGCTATACTTGTCTGCTACAACTTCTCCGAACAACGTGTGCCAATAAAATTGAAGGAAACATGTGTAATTATCACATTTGTAATCAGACAAACCTTAAAAAGTTGATTTTTTGATAGATTTCGTTCTGGAACACCCTAATATACTTAATAAGTTGGATTTTTCAAAACAGCATCATATTCTCCAATGTTTTTTGGTTATTTGCTTCTTTGACACCAATGCTGTACTGCCGGTGGACGCATAATTGTCCCATGTGCAAAAACAGACAATCGAGAAAATCGCTTCCAAAGTTCAAAAAAGTAAAATTCCTCAACTATGAAGCAAAAGTGCTGAATCGTGTTATAACATCGACCAATTTTGAATTTGAGCACTAGTTTTTGTTTTAGAGCGATTTTATTGCTCCATAGGATTTGCAATGAAACGTGACGCTTATGCGTCCACTTTTTAGAATGTGACAAATCGGCGTTGCATTTTTTCGACAATTTTCGGAACAAACTAACTGTTTTTATTTCCCTATATGATAGTACACTATGAATCATGTTCATAAGCTGCAAAATCTCAATATTGCCAAAAATGCACATGGGACAAATATGCTTCCACCGGCAGTGTAGGAGTTGAGCAAAAATTACTAGAATTCGTGAAAGTCAAATGTGGCCTAAAAACTAGCTTTTTGGAGGCAATCACGTTGTGGCGCGAAATTGTACTGAACGTAGTAGCCTTGGCTACCCCCTACCACGGATGATAACAAACAAGCGCGATGACAGGTGTTGGCTATCATATCAGTGCTGACGCGATGCCACTTTTTGCGCGCCAAAGCGTGATTGCACCCGAAAAGCTAGTTTTTAGGCCACATTTGGCTTTCACGAATTTTAGTAATTTTTGCTCAACTCCTACAGCATAAGTGCCAAAGAAGCAAATAACCAAAAAACATTGGAGAATATGATGCCGTTTTGAAAAATCCAACTTATTAAGTATATTAGGGTGTTCCAGAACGAAATCCATCAAAAAATTAACTTTTTAAGGTTTTTCTGATTACAAATGTGATAATTACACATGTTTCCTTCAATTTTATTGGCACACGTTGTTCGGAGAAGTTGTAGCAGACAAGTATAGCTTTCAATTTCTGCCGAAAGAATTAAGTTTTGACATGTTTTAGAGTAGTTATGATTTTTTGAAGTTCAAAAATAGTCGAAAAACACAAAATTGATTTGATGCACCTCTTAATTTTAATGGATTTGGCTGAAATTTTAACCAGTTACTTCTTTTAGGATGCCAATCAAAATATGGGGGTGGACTTGAGAATCAGAGAACATTTTTGAAAAGCTGGACAGGCCTACTGTACAATTGCGCTTGAAATGAGTGCCATACTGATAATTCTCTCCGTTGAAGTCTGGCTTGTTAAAATTTTCTTGACACTGCGTACCGTTGTACGTGTATCACATGTCTGTCCGTGGTATATATAACAAAACACCCCATTCTCTCCTATTCGAATTCAGCTCCGTATGCGTGACTCACTTTTTCGTTGCCATCGTACAGCTTGATGTTGCGATCCTTGGCCACAAACGATTCGTTTTCACCAAGCCGAGCGGCACAATACTCGAACCGATTCATTTATAAGTTGTTTCGATAAAGGTTTACCAAAAAATTTCAAAATTTAAACTCGATTTCGATAATTTGTTTTTATTTTCACTGAACTGCGGAGCGAAATCAGGAACTCAAACAAAATTGACGTTTTGACGCCAGGGATGCCAGGTGAAATTTTCAAATATCTTCACAAGGCACGTTAAAATGTCTTCACATGTCTTCACACCCTATATTGTGGCTTTAGAATAAAATCTGGAGCTCGATTTGAATAGGTCGTATGTGCTTTTGTCGATTAAAAATTCGATCAGTTGGATTTGCTTATTATAGCGAAAACCGTTAAAATTGAGCAAAGTTTATACATACAGCAGAATCCTCACAAAACAGGCTTTCTGTTCCATCATTAAAAGTTTGCAAAATATCTGCCATATTGCTACAATGACTAAAATAAACTGATCGAATTTTATATCGACAAAAGCACATACGACCTATTCAAATCGAGCTCCAGAAATACTGTTAGATGTCAAAATTTATGCCATGTTCGCACTTGGGTTTATAAGAAGGAATATACCGTGAGGTCATCCAGCAATAATGCATGCTTCTCTCCAGAATTTCCGTGGCAATTTAAAGGGGGTTTCCCGAAAATTCCTTAACAAGTTCCTCGGATTTATTTTCACGAGTTCCACAAAAAAAAAATCCAGGAATTTCTCTAGGAATTCCTTCGGAAATTCTCCCAGGAAGTCCTCGCGAATACCTTCAGAAGATCCCTGGGAATTCATCGTGGAGTTTCTCGGGAATGCCCCCAGATCATCCTCGGAAATTCCCCCAAGTGGTCCTCGAGAATTCTCCCAGGAGTTCCTGCAGAAGATCCTCAGCAAATCCTCATGCTTGTCCTCATGCAGATCCTCGGCAGTTCCTCCAAAAGATCCTCAGGAATTTCTCTAGGAGATCCTCAAAAATTGTGCCAGAAATTCCTCGAAACATCCTCTAGAAGTTCCACCGGAATTCTTTCATAAGTTTCCCGAGAATTTCTTCAAGAGTTGAGTTTCCCGAAAATTCTCCCAGGAATTCTTCTACAAGTTCCTCCAGGAGTTCCTCGGAAAATTCTACAGGAGTTCCTCGGCAATTTCTCCAGGACTTCCTCTGGAATTCCTCCAGGAGTTCTTCGGGAATTTCTCAAAGGAAATTCCTCCACGAGATCTTCGGGAACTTCTGTAGGAATTCATCGGGGATTCCTCTAGGAGCTCTTAGGAATTCCATCAGGAGATCCTCGGGAACTCCTTCAGAGCATCCTCAAAAAATCCTTCAGGAATTTCTCGAGAATTCATCCAGGAGATCCTCGGAGATCCTGCAGGAAGTGCTCGGCAGTTTTTAACAGAAGTTCCTTGGAAATTTCTGTCGGAGTTCCTCGGGATTTTCCAGCAGTTTATCGGGAATTCCTTGACCATTCTTCCAGGAGTTCCTCGGAAATTTCTACAGGAGTTTCTCGGGAATTCCTTTAGGAGGTCGAATCGAATCGAAATTGAATCGAATCAAGAATTCTTCCAGGTGTTTCGAGAATTCGTGCAAGAGAACCTCGGGAGTTCCTCCGGGAGATTCTCGTCAATTCCTCCAGGAGTTGCTCGGGAATTACTCCAGGAGTTCCTCGGAAATTCCTCCCGGAGCTCCTCGGTAATTCTTCCAGGAGTTCCACAAGAATTCCTCCAGGAGATCCTCTAGAACTTCTTCAGACGACCATCGAAAAATCCTCCAGTAGTTTCTCGGAAAATCCCTCAGGAGATCCATGGAGAAAATCGACGAAAATTTCTCCATAAGATCCTCAACAATTCCTCCAGGAGTTCCTTTAGAATTCATCCAAGGATCCTCAGGAATTCCTTCAAGAGATCCTACATACATAATTTCTACAGGAAATGTTCGGTAAATTCCTTCCAGGAATTCTTCGGGAACTCTTGCAGGAGTTCCTCGGGAATTTCTCCAGAAGTTCATCGACAATTCCTTCAGGAATTCCTCAAAACGTTTCTTGGAAAAACCTTCAGGAGTTCCTTGGGAATTCCTCTTGGGACTCCTCGGGAATATTCTGAGGAGTTACATGTTTCTCGGGAATCCCTCCAATAATTCCACGAGCATTTCTTCATAGTTTTTTGAGGTTCTTTTCCGGCAGTTCCTCGAGATTTACTCTTGGTCCCTAGAAAACCTACTCCAGGAGTTTCCTGGGAATTTCCGACGATTTCCTGGAGGTATTCACAGGTATTTATAGGTATATCCAGATGAATTTCTGATAAACTCCTGAAACATTTCCCGAGAATCTTCTGGAAAATTTCCCGAGAAAATGCTAGAGGGATTCTCAATGAACTTCTGGAGGAAATTACCGAAAAATTCGAGAAATATCGAGAAATCATAGAGGAGTTTCCAAAACTCCTAGAGGTATCCTCCTTGAGGCATACCCGAGAACCTCTTGAAGAATTTCCGAGCAACTGAAGGAGAAATTCTCAGCAACTCTGGAAGAATTCTCGAGTAACTCCTAGAGAAATCCCCAAAAACTCCTGGAAAAAATTCGACGAACTTCGAGGAATGCCTGAGGAACTCCTAGAAGAATTCGAAGGAATACATGGAGAAACTTTCCAAGAATTACTAGCAATTACTATGGGAGTTCTGGAGTAGAGGATATTCTAAAGGAATTCCTGAGGAACTCCGGAAAAGAGTTGTTGGCAAACTCTTGGAAAAAATCCCGAGGAAATCATGTAGAACTTCCCGAGGAACTCCTAGAAAAAATTTCGAGGAACTCTTGATAAGTTTCTCAATAAACACCTAAAGGAATTTTCGAGGAACTTTTGAAGTATTTTTTGAGGAACTCCTTGAGACTCCTTGGAACTCCGAAGGAATTCCCGAGGAACTCCTAAAATAATTCTCGAGGAATTTCTGAAGAAATTCCCGAGGAACTCCCGGAAAAATTCCCTTGGAACTCCAGAATCAATTCCCGAGAAACTCCTGGTGCAATTCCTGAGAAACTTCTAGGAGAATTTGCGAGGAATTCTTGGAGGATTAACTGAGGAACCCTTAAAGGAATTTCCGAGGAACTTGCAGAGGAATTCCCAAGGAGATCCAGAAGAATTTCCAAAGAACTCATTGAAGAAATTCTCGAGGAATTCTTAAAGGTATTCTCTAGGACTTTTTGGAGAAATTCACGAAGAACTCCTGGAAGAATTTCCGAGGAACTCCTAAAATAATTCTCGAGGAACACCTAAAGGAATTCACGAGCAACTTGAGAAGGGATTCTCGAGAAACTCCTGGAGAAATTCCCTTGGAACTCCAGGATGAATTCCCGAGGAAGTCCTGGAGGAATTTCCGAGAAAGGATTTGTCGAGGAATCAATGGAAGAATTCCCGAGCAACTGCTGAAAAAAAAAAGATTCGGCAAACTCCTGGAGGAATTCCCATGGAACTGAAAGAATTCCTGAGGTACTCCAGGTGGAATATCCGAGGAGGACATAGAAGAATTCCTGAGAAACGTTTGAAGGTATTTCTGATAAAATCCTGAAATTCTCATGGAACTTCTAGAGAGATTCCCGAGGGACTACTGGAGAAATCTTAAAAGGCTTGGACAAATCTTCGGACAAGTCTGCGGAAAATTCTGGATGAAGCTCTGCTTAAAATTCAAACGAAGTTCTGGGGGAGAATTTCCGAAAAAAAAACCTTGGTAATATTCTAGAAGCAACCTCTGTTTTTGGAGGTTTTTGAAAAATTAGAATACTCAGTTGAATTTCCAGAGGAATTTTGTTGATGAAAATTTTATTTTCTATAAACAATTGCTGATGAGAAATTAATTCAACAGTTCAGCATGCTTCCTAAAATTTCCATGAAATGGTGGTCATCTAGTTTGATTCGTATTTTAACTTAAAACTGCTTCAAAATTTCCGCCAATACGAAGACCGAAAAATTAGGAATTTGTAAGTTTTAAGTTTTAAAAGTTTATAATTTTATCTACAAAAATTAAAACGCATTTCATCTGAATTTTTTCCAAGATTTGAAATATTGGTATAGAATAACAACATAAATAAATATTATTTTTCAGCTTTCAAAAGTCTTCAAAAGTCTTCACAAAATTTAAAATGTCTTCTATATGTCTTCACAAAAATAAATGTCTTCACAGAACTTCAAATGTCTTCAATTTGAAGACATGTCTTCACATCTGGCATCCCTGTTTGACGCAGCTGCATCGTGGTTCTCACCGTGCACAGTGATCAGCTGACTGTGTCCTTCAGAAACGGAGTTTATTTTGATTAGCGCCCGGCACTCAAAATGTGACAGATGTCATATAATTTTCTTGTCTCCTAGTGGTTTCGCAGCGCGGCGTCACGAACACTAATGCAAATCTACTGGTTGAAAATATGCCCATTTGATTTTGCCGGGAACTGCTGATTTTTGTTTACTATTTTCAACCAGTAACTCAGGTAGTGTTCGTGTAATGCAACGTGTACGTATACACAACACTACTAAAAGCAGAAACCACTCTTGTTTTTGGGTCACAGCGAAAAAGTCGCTTTCGCTGGTCTGGTCAGTTGCATTTTTTATAAAAATTACGAACTTCTTTTAATGGGAATTAAGTGCTAAAGTGAAAAAAATAAAGCTATTTTATTCCTTCCACCCGGTAAGATGTCAAAATCCAAATCAAAGCAACATCAGTTGAGCAAAAGCGTAAGTACTGAAAGCAAAGTCTCCCGGCTTGACCCTCGGTGTGAATGTGGGGGGACTCACCTGACCACTAATCATCAGCCGTCGTCACCCGCGAGCAACAAAAATAACCTTATTCTTTCTACGCTCGCCAGGAACAACGCGATGAGTATCGCAACTTTCGGGTAGTGTTCTCCTACTGCATACTGATCATCTTGCTGCCGGTGGCCACTTTCTTCGGGTGCAAGTACGTGCTGTGCGACAAGTTTTTCCAGCTAACGGAAGTGAGCAGTAACATCTACTCGGCCGTCGTAGCGGTCATTGCTCTGCACATAGCCCTCGGCCTGTACATTTACCGGGCGTACTTCTACAGTGATTCAGCGGCAGGCACTGCTGCCGGAGGAGGCTACCAGAAAGTCTCCCAGAAGCAGGACTAGAAAGATAACTTCCCATCTATCATCCATCATCGCCGTCGATAGCTTCATCCTTACCTATATAAGAGCAAACGAAAAGCCATTCCACATTCTCATTTCTGAATCATTAACTTCTCATCAAAATGGACAAACTGGATCTGACGAAGGGCCAGGTCATTCTGCTGGAACTGGATGATGAATGCGTCATCGGAGAAGTTCTGCACTTTGGCGGAAAAAAGTCCTTCGTTCGACTGAAGAACGTCCGGGACTTCCAGAGTAATGTTCCCATAGCTGGCAATCAGGACTACTACAGTTCGGAAATTCACAGCATCAAAATCATCCAGGATTGCCAACCAGAAGAATCGGACGGACCGCAGGGATCGACCCCTGCCAAGTCCACCGCTTCCGACTGCATCACTCGGATCAACCTGGAAGACATACAGGAAATCTACGACCGTATCGATAATCACATCTTCGTGTTCCAAACCGACATGAAGTACCACGACGCCATCAAATACCTTCGGACGCAGAAACTTCTTGCCATCGGCATGGAGGGCGTTGAAGGTGGACGTCACTCGCCGTCTCCGTCTCTGCTGTCTGTGGCCACACCGGAGCGGATCTATGTGTTCGATGTGATGTGGATGAACGTGCCGAAAGATTTGCGGGCAATACTGGGCGATCCGAAAGTGCGTCGTGTGGCGCATAACGCACGGTTGGTGGAGGACGTGCTCAAGCATCGGTACCAGGCACCGCTGGGGAAGTGCTTCGACACGCTGGTGAGTACCTATTATAATTCAAAGCTATACTCTACCACTAGGACCACATACATACATACATTTATTTGCTCAATATAACATTTGAGATAAGACGTAATAAACAATAGTATACGCCATAATACTCGGTTTGTGGCAGCCGCTCTCCATCCTCGGTCACGCCCAATGCTCGCCAAGTCACGCTCCAACTGGTCCTCTGATTTCTTTGCGCTAAACACCTTCTTGTGCCAACTGGATCAGTCGCCACCAACTTTGTAAGGTTGTTGTCCGGGATTCTGTTACAAGTTTTATTTTTGTGATACGTGCTCTATTTTAACCGAAATGTTTAAATATTTCTCCAAGTCAAATTAAAAGAACAAGTAATGCTCTGGCGTAATAGAACCTCATGAAATCTCATTGGTCTCATTTTGATGGCCTACATTCAGGTAATTTTGGGCAATTATTAACTAGTGTAGAGCCTTCTCTAACAGAGACATCAAAGTGTACACGTCTCATATTAAAACGAGATTCAGTAGGCCCCCTTAGGATTAGAAACTCCTAGACAAAACTTAAGCTATGAAAGCAACTAAAGTTGCGAACAAAAGGCAGCCTGTCATACAAAATACTATTACGGCAGTGCTTCCCAAACTGTGCGCCGCGGCGCCCTGGTGCGCCGTGAACATCTCTCAGGTGCGCCGCAGGCTCTTCAACCAAAACACAGCGAATATATTTTTAGTTGTTTTTGTATTGTTTAGTAAAATTTGTGTCACCTCAAACCCTTTTTTTACTCTTCTATACTAATGTCTTGCCTTTTTTGAAGAAGACTTCAAAGGAAAGTCATTCAAAGGAGTTTTCCCTCTACTAAATTTTCTATTGAAAAGTAAATATTCCAAAGTCTACAAATGTTTTCCGGAATTTCTAATATCCTTATGAAACATTTAGATTTTTCAAAATTTTAAATTTTCGGAATGTTGAAATTTTTTGTAAAGACTCTCAAATTGTTATTTGGAATTTTTATGATTCTGCTTAGTTTTCAATTTTATCAATAGCTTGTAATTCAAAGTAGATATCTCAAGAAACTTTTTTCAAGTTCTTTCCATAATACTGTCATCTATAATTACTGTCAATCTACAGGTCTTCGTGCAGTCTTAAACGTTTCGGGACAACATTTTAACTTAAATCACTATCATAAATTGTTTGCTTGTCTCTGTAAATGAGATTAACAGCTCTAGGCTGGTTTAGCCCTTTTTCGTAAAAAAAATCTGTGACAATTTATGTATCGATGATTTTGAAAACCTTCTTTTTGAGTTGTTGATTTGAGTTGAGTTTTTTTAGTTTTGAGTTTTGAATACAAAAACATGACCCCTCATCGTCACTTTCAGCCGTCCTGACAGCTTCTGAACAATCCATTTTCATTTTCCTAAAATCTACGCATTTTGTTTAACAAATTAAAAAGTTTTGCAATGCAATCCTCCAGAAATCTAACATTTGTGTTAAATTATTAGATTCACATTTTTTTTATTTTTGAATTATAGATAAGCATGCCATTGAAGGACTGATCAGATTTGATTGTTATAGGAAAGCATGCCATTGAAGGCTTTTTTACGATTTATATTTGAAATTTTGAACTGAAGTTGTTTGAATTATTAAAATTCTTTGTAAAAAGTTGTTGGTGCACCGCGACAATTTTGAAAATTTCGAAAGGCAAAAAGTTCAAAAATTTCAAAAAGTTTGGGAACTTCTGTATTACGGGATTGATTGATGGACCAACAACTTTTATGAAACCTCGTCATCTTAGATTCGGAAATTGTTATCCGCTACGGTAACAGGGCAAAATATATGTTCTGTGTTGTATGTGTCCACATGTGATGTCCTAGTTTATTACGCATTTGTAGTGTTCCACCGTATTATGCCGACTTTGGCCACCTTCTGGATCCTTCTCCCCCACACAACATTCTCTTGCACACCGCCCCAAAGATCGTCCTTAGCACGCGTCGCTCGTAAACTCCGAGAGCTTGCATAGTCCATGATGTCTCGTGTCCGTAGAGGACCTGGATGGTGCATTTGGTGCGTTGGTAAAACTTTTTAGACCGCAGCTTCTTCTGGAACCCATAGTAGGCACGGCTTCCACTGATGATGCGCCTTCGGATTTCACGACATTGTTGTCAGCCGTCAGTTAAGATCCGAAGTCAGTTCGCTTTCAGCTTTCGTCCAGACGTGCTTCGAGACATTGAAAGAGTGCTATTGTGGGTATTATCCCCCCTTTTTTGTAGTAGTGTTAAAGAACGAAAAGTGCAAAATGGAACCGAAACGGGAGAACACAATTAAGTTGCGTTTTGGATCGCATACGCGGAATCCGTC